>NW_027596799.1:0-155491 GCF_964194155.1 Cetorhinus maximus
TGAGATCACCTCTGGTTCCCTGAGGTGGTCCTGGGGCTCCAACATCAAACAGCATCGAGCGGCGAGTGGAAGGTGACGCCCCTCCCCAATAATATTTAACCCGAAACAAGACTGTTTGTTGTATTTGTTACTCTGAGCTTATCCGCGTTACAATTTGTCCCGAGCCCTGTTTAAACAGACAACAGACAGAATCACAAACCGAAGGAGAGAGTTCGGCCGGTCAAAGTCACACTGCTCCTGTTGTGTCTGTTTCTGTTCGTCCCCGGGGGTGGGGGTTGGGGGTGGAAGGAAGGGGGTGGGGATGGGTATGTGGGGAGGGTTGGGGGGGTTGGTGGGGGTGGGGGGGTGGGGAGGGTTGGGGGGGTGGTGGGATGGGGATGGGGGTGGGGGGTGGGGATGGGGGTGGGGAGGGTTGGAGGGGTGATGGTGGTGGTGGTGGTGGTGGTGGGGGGGTGGGGGTAGGGGACGGGGGTATGGGATGGGGGTGGGGGGGTGGAGGGATGGGGTGGGGGTAGGGGTGGGGGTAGGGGTGGGGGTGGTGTGGGTGAGTGTGGGGATGGGTGTGGGGGTGGGGGTGGGGAGTTGGAGGGATGGGGGTGGGGGTGGGGGATGGGAGTAGGGGATGGGGGTGGGGGTGGGGGGGTGGAGGGATGGGGTAGGGGTGGGGGTAGGGTTGTGAGTGTGGGGCTGGGGGGGTGGAGGGATGGGATGGGGGTGAGGGATGGGGGTATGGGATGGGGGTGGGGGGTGGAGGGATGGGGTGGGGTTGGGGGTAGGGGTATGGGGTGGGGGTGGGGGGGTGGAGGGATGGGGTGGGGGTAGGGGACGGGGGTATGGGATGGGGGTGGGGGGGTGGAGGGATGGGGTGGGGGTAGGGGTGGGGGTAGGGGTGGGGGTGGTGTGGGTGAGTGTGGGGATGGGTGTGGGGGTGGGGGTGGGGGGTTGGAGGGATGGGGGTGGGGGTGGGGGATGGGAGTAGGGGATGGGGGTGGGGGTGGGGGGGTGGAGGGATGGGGTAGGGGTGGGGGTAGGGTTGTGAGTGTGGGGCTGGGGGGGTGGAGGGATGGGATGGGGGTGGGGGATGGGGGTATGGGATGGGGGTGGGGGGTGGAGGGATGGGGTGGGGTTGGGGGTAGGGGTATGGGGTGGGGGTGGGGGGGTGGAGGGATGGGGTGGGGGTGGTGGTAGGGGATGGGGGTGGGGGGGTGGAGGGATGGGGTGGGGGTGGGGGTGGGGGGGGTGGAGGGATGGGGTGTGTGTGGGGATGGGGGATGGGGGTGAGGGGGTGGAGTGGTTGTAGGGGTGGGGATGGTGGTGAGGGTGGGGGGATGGGGGTGGGGGTTGGGGTGGGGGGTGGGGATGGTGGTGTGGGGTGGGGTTGGGGGATGGGTTGGGGGTTGGGGTGGGGGTGGCAATAGTCACAAAGTTGAGGCTGGTCTTCAGAGTTGAACCCTGTGCAGAGGGGAAATTCCCGGGTGTGGGATCTGGGGGCAAGGAAATTTATCCCATCGGATGCAACCCAATCATCCCGCTCATCCTCGCTGTTTGTTCCCTGATTCCTGGGCTTCCCCCCCCATTCCCTGGGAATGACAGTGTAGTGGTTACATTGCTGGAGTAACCATCCCACCAAGGACCCCGGGGAATTGAAACTCTGTTCAGTAAAGAAGTCTGGAATTTAGAAACACGAGCGTCAGGAACGATGAGCTTGTGACCTCCAGATTGTTGTAAAGGCCCATTGGGTTCGAACATCCTTTAAACACAGGGGCCGGCACTGAGGGCTGAATATTGGCCCAGGACAGCAAGAAAAACTCTCCTGCTCTTCTCCAAAATAGTGTCATGGAGCCTGATCCATTGGCCTGAGAGGGCAGACGGGTTCACATCTCATCCTAAAGGCCACACTTCTGAGAGCGGCTACAAGAGCAGGTCAGAGGCTGGGAATCCTGCAGCGAGTAACTCACCTCCTGATTCCCCAAAGCCTGTCCACCATCTACAAGGCACAAGTCAGGAGTGTGATGGAATACTCTCCACTTGCCTGGATGAGTGCAGCTCCCACAACACTCAAGAAACTCAACACCATCCAGGACAAAGCAGCCCCACTTGATTGGCACCCCATCCACAAACATTCACTCCCTCCACCACCGACGCACAGTAGCAGCAGTGTGTGTACCATCGACAAGATGCACTGCAGGAATTCACCAAGGCTCCTTCGACAGCACCTTCCAAACCTGTAATCTCTACTATCTAGAAGGACAAGGGCAGCAGACACATGGGAACACCACCACCTGAAAGTTCCCCTCCAAGTCACTCATCATCCTGACTTGGAAATATATGGCGTCCAGCTTCTTGAGTGTTGTGTGAGCTGCACTTATCCAGGCAAGTGGAGAGTATTCCATCACACTCTTGACTTGTTCTTTGTATATGGTGGGCAACCAAAGGTGGTAGTGTGGGGCGGGGCTCTGTGATGGTGGACAGCCAATGGCTTTAGGGAGACAGGAGGTGAGTTACTTTCTGAAGAGCTCCCAGCCTCTGACCTGCTCTTGTAGCCACAGTATTTAAATAGCTAGTCCAGTTCAGTTTCTGGCCAACAGTAACCCCCAGGATATTGATACTGGGGGATTCAGCGATGGTAATGCCATTGAATGTCAAGGGGCTATGGTTAGATTCTCTCTTGTTGGAGATACTCATTGCCTGGCACTTGTGTGGCACAGGTATTACTTGCCACTTGCCATCCCAAGCCTGAATATTGTCCAGGTCTTGCTGCACTTGGACATGGGCTGCTTCAGTATCTGAGGAGTCGCGAATGGTGCTGAACATCGTGCAATCATCAGCGAACATCCCCACTTCTGACCTTATGATGGAAGGAAGGTCATTGATGAAGCAGCTGAAGATGGTTGGGCCGAGGACACTACCCTGAGGAACTCCTGCAGTGATGTCCTGGAGCTGAGATGACTGACCTCCAACAACCACAACCATCTTCCTTTGTGCTAGGTATGACTCCAACCTGTGGAGATCCCCATTGACTCCAGTTTTGCTAGGGCTCCTTGATGCCAAATCAAATGGTGCCTTGATGTCAAGGGCAGTCACTCTCACCTCACCTCAGGAGTTCAGCTCTTTTGCCCTTGGATCTTGCTGAAAAAAAGAGACTTTTTGGTCAAAGATTGTTGTCTTGCACTTCCCAGGACAATTTGCAGGAATACCAAATGTAAAGGGAACATCAACTTAAACTGTATGAGAAGAGATTGCTGATTGATTGGCAAGTTGGCTCTGATTGGTAGAGGTGTTGCCATGGAGAATGTACTGGATGTTGGTGACTGACAGTTAACTGCCAAGCATTGTTTGAAATTTAAACTAGGCAGCTTGACCCTGATTGGTCAAGGCATTAACCTGAGGAATGAACCAGTGAATGGCTGTCACTTATTTTGTTTAGCTGAAACAGGTGCAATGTGTGTACATGTTCTTTCTGTCTGCAAAGACAGGGCCCTGTGTATTAATGTATGTAGCTTCCAGTACACACAAATACCCAACACTGCCAGCCCAACTGACAATCGTAAATTGGTTGTCAGCATAACTCTCAGCACACTGAGGATTACTTAGCAAATGTCCAGTTGCGGAATCACATCTAATGTTGGACACTATGTTTTGAGTTTTGCAATCGTGGGCTGGTTGGGTAGGGTCTGTACCCTGCCCATTGTGAACAGCGGCTGGGACAGGCTGTTTGACACAATCCGCCAGTCTTTGGGACGTACATCCTACATACCCAGCATCACACTGGCACTGAAATTCATATACCACATGACTCATTTTGTGTAATAGTCTTTTTGGCTTGGTGGTAGCATCCTGTTAATGGTGAATACTGCACAGTAAAACAAGCTTCAACTTGAAAAATCTCTTTTTACAGCAATACACAAGTTCTGCGCTATCAAACGACCTTTTGTCCATGTTTGAACCAAGGCTGTAATGAGGTCAGGAGCTGAGTGGCCCTGGTGGAACCCAAATTGGGCATCAGTGAGCAGGTTATTGCTAAGCAAGTGCCGCTTGATAGCACTGTTGATGACCCCTTCCATTACTTTACTGATGATGGAGAGTAGACTGATGGGGCGGTAATTGGCCGGGTTGGGTTTGTCCTGCTTATTACGTACAGGACATACCTGGGCAATTTTCCACATAGCCGGGTAGATGCCAGTGTTGTAACTGTACTGGAACAGCTTGGCTAGGGGCGCGGCAAGTTCCGGAGCACAAGTCTTCAGTACCATTGCCGGAATATTGTCAGGGCCCATAGCCTTTGTAGTGTCCAGTGCCTTCAGCCATTTCTTGATATCATGTGGAGTGAATCGAATTGGCTGAAGACTGGCATCTGTGATGCTGGGGACCTCCAGAGGAGGTCGAGATGGATCATCCACTTGGCACTTCTGGCTGAAGATTGTTGCAAATTCTTCAGCCTTATCTTTTGCACTGATGTGCTGGGCTCCTCCATCATTGAGGAGGGGGATATTTGTGGAGCCTCCTCCTCCAGTGAGTTGTTTAATTGTCCACCACCATTCACGACTGGATGTGGCAGGACTGCAGAGCTTAGACCTGATCGGTTGGTTGTGGGATCGCTTAGCTCTGTCTATCACTTGCTGCTTAAGCTGTTTGGCACGCAAGTAGTCCTGTGTTATAGCTTCACCAGGTTGACACCTCATTTTGAGGTATGCCTGGTGCTGCTCCTGGCATGCCCTCCTGCACTCTTCACTGAACCAGGGTTGATCCCCTGGCAATGTTAGAGTGGGGGTTATGCTGGGCCATGAGGTTACAGATTGTGTTCGAGTACAATTCTGCTGCTGCTGATGGCCCACAGCACCTCATGGTTGCCCAGTCTTGAGTTGTTAGATTTGTTCGAAATCTATCCCATTTAGCACGGTGGTAGCACCACACAACACGGTGGAGGGTGTCCTCAATGTGAAGGTGGGACTTTGTCTCCACAATGACTGTGCGGTGGTCACTCCTACCGATACTGTCATGGACAGATGCATCTGCGGCAGGCAGGTTGGTGAGGATGAGGTCAAGTATGTTTTTCCCTCTTGTTGGTTCCCTCACCACCTGCCGCAGATCCAGCCTAGCAGTTATGTCATTTAGGACTCGGCCAGCTCGGTCAGTAGTGGTGCTACCGAGACACTCTTGGTGATGGACGTTGAAGTCCCCAAACCAGAGTACATTCTGTGCCCTTACCACCCTCAGTGCTTCCTCCAAGTGATGTTCAACATGGAGGAGGCACTGATTCATCAGCTGAGGGAGGGCGGTACGTGGTAATCAGCAGGAGGTTTCCTTGCCCATGTTTGACCTGATGCCATGAGACTCCATGGGGTCCGGAGTCGATGTTGAGGATCCCAGGGCAACTCCCTCCTGACTGTATACCACTATGTCACCGCCACCTCTGCTGGGTCTGTCCTGTCAGTGGGACAGGACATACCTAGGGATGGTGATGGTGGTGTCTGGGACAGTATCTGTAAGGTATGATTCTGTGAGGATGACTATGTCAGGCTGTTGCTTGACTAGTCTGTGAGACAGCTCTCCCAATTTTGGTACTAGCCCCCAGATGCTAGTAAGGAGGACTTTGCAGTGTCGACAGGGCTGAGTTTGCCGTTGTCGTTTCCGGTGCCTTGGTCGATTCCGGGTGGTTTCGTTCCTTTTTGAGACTTTGTTAGAACTGAGAGTCTCGCTAGGCCATTTCAGAGGTATTTAAGAGTCAACCACGTGGCTGTGGGTTTGGAGTCACATGTAGGCCAGACCGGGTAAGGATGGCAGATTTCCTTCTCTAAAGGGGCATTAGTGAACCAGATGGGGTTTTACGTCAATCGATGATGGTTGTCATGGTCGCCGTTACTAAGATTAGCTTTTCAATTCCCGATTCATTCATTGAATTTAAATTTCACCAGCTGCTGTGGTGGGATTTGAACCCGTATCCCCAGAGCAGTAACCTGGGTCTCTCTGGAATTACTAGTCCGGTGACATTACCACCTCCCCATGCTGCGTGCGGTGGGGATTAACCTTTAACTCCTGGAGCCTCCTGCCCAGCCCTGGAGGGTGGGGAACCCCTCTACATGGGAAGGTGATGGGAAACAGGGGCTGTCTCCCACGGGAGGCTGTGGATGTTGAGGGATGGCATCTCTCCAGCTCTCCCCCTCTCTGTCTCTTTCTACCTCTGGTTCCTCCTCTAAGGTACTTCTTAAAACCGACCACTTTGACCAAGCTTTTGGTCATCGGACCTAAGATCTCCTTAAGTGGCCAGGCCTTGTTTTACAACGCGGCCTCAAAGCGTGTTGCAATGTTTCATTCCGTTACTGTACAAATACAAGCTGTCAGTTGGACCCTTCGCTACTGAGATGGGGAGATTTTACTGCGTAAACATATCAAGCATGACAGGACAAATGCAGGTTAGTAGATTAACAATACAGGTCAGGCATGATGGAACAGGCTCGATGGGCTGAATGGCCACCCTCCCTCTTCCAAAAGGGTTCAAGGACACTACTCCTGTCCCATCGATTTTTATGTAGTTATAATGTTGCAGAATGATTGGTGCTGGAGTTCGAACCCAGCATGTAAACCGGATTAAACCCACCCATGTTGATAATGCTAACACTGGCTGTTTAGTAATCAGTTTTTGGCATCTGTTGGTTGTGAAATGTGTTATTATTTTAGTCCATCTTGTTCCATTTTGCATGTTCAGTGTTGGCCAAGGTGGTGGGGGTGGGATGTAGGGTGACAGTGTTAACTTAACACTTAGTGGTAAAAACACACCATAGAGTATCAAATTCAGCAGCAACACTCAGAGTGATTGATGGGGACAGTGTAGAGAGAGCTTTACTCTGTATCTAACCCCGTGCTGTACCTGTCCTGGGAGTGTTTGATGGGGACAGTGTAGAGGGAGCTTTACTCTGTATCTAACCCCGTGCTGTACCTGTCCTGGGAGTGTTTGATGGGGACAGTGTAGAGGGAGCTTTACTCTGTATCTAACCCCGTGCTGTACCTGTCCTGGGAGTGTTTGATGGGGACAGTGTAGAGGGAGCTTTACTCTGTATCTAACCCCGTGCTGTACCTGTCCTGGGAGTGTTTGATGGGGACAGTTTACAGGGAGCTTGACTCTGTATCTAACCCTGTGCAAATCAAATAAAATTGTGCTTTCTCCATCAAATTGACCTTGTGACCCTTGTGTCATGACCATCTTGTATTCGAGGATGAGTGATGTATGAGGGAGTAATGGATACCAGGTTAACCAGCAGCCACAGCCTCAGTGGAACTCCCCCATTGGAACTCTTTGGGAACTCTGTTTAGTGATGTTGATTGAGGAATAAACATTGGTTGCAGGGCATAGGGAAAGCTCCCCTATAGTTCCCTGCAAGTGAGGTACACCGAATAATAGATCCCTGGGAGTGAGTTACACTGAATAATAGATCCCTGGGAGTGAGTTACACTGAATAATAGATCCCTGGGAGTGAGTTACACTGTATAATAGATCCCTGGGAGTGACTTACACTGAATAATAGATCCCTGGGAGTGAGTTACTCTGAATAATAGATCCCTGGGAGTGAGTTACTCTGAATAATAGATCCCTGGGAGTGAGTTACTCTGAATAATAGATCCCTGGGAGTGAGTTACACTGTATAATAGATCCCTGGGAGTGACTTACACTGAATAATAGATCCCTGGGAGTGAGTTACTCTGAATAATAGATCCCTGGGAGTGAGTTACTCTGAATAATAGATCCCTGGGAGTGAGTTACACTGAATAGCAGATCCCTGGGTGTGAGTTACACTGAATAGCAGATCCCTGGGAGTGAGTTACACTGGATAATAGATCCCTGGGAGTGAGGTACACTGAATAGTAGATCCCTGGGAGTGAGTTATACTGAAGAATCGATCACTGGGAGTTAGTTACACTGAATAGCAGATCCCTGGGTGTGAGTTACACTGAATAGCAGATCCCTGGGAGTGAGTTACACTGGATAATAGATCCCTGGGAGTGAGTTACACTGAATAGTAGATCCCTGGGAGTGAGTTATACTGAAGAATCGATCACTGGGAGTTAGTTACACTGAATAGTAGATCCCTGGGAGTGAGTTACACTGAATAGTAGATCCCTGGGAGTGAGTTATACTGAATAATAGATCCCTGGGAGTGAGTTACACTGAATAACAGGTCCCTGGGAGTGAGATACATTGAATAGTAGATCCCTGGGAGTGAGTTACACTGAATAGTAGATCCCTGGGAGTGAGTTACACTGAATAGTAGATCCCTGGGAGTGAGATACACTGAATCAAAGATCCCTGTGAGTGAAGTATGATGAATAAAAGATCCCTGTGTTGGGTTACACTGAATAATAAATCCTTGGGAGTGCAGTACACGGAATAATTGATCCCCCTGAGTGAGTTCCTGTGAATTACAAATCCTTACCCCAAATCCTCTAGCAACAAAGGTCAACATACCATTTTCCTTCCTACTTGCCTCCTGCACCTGCATGTTAGCTTTTAGTGACTCAGGAGGACACCCAGGTCCCTCTGGAAATTAACACTTCCCAGTCTCTCACCATTTAAGAAACACTCTGCATTTCTGTTTTCTCTACAAAGTGAATAACTTCACACATTTCCACATTCTGTTCCATCTGCCATGTCCTTGCCAATTCACTCTGTCTAAACATCCTTGAAGCCTCTGTGCATTCTCCTTCCAACTCACATTCCCATCTAGTTTTGTGTCGTCTGCAAACTTGGAAATGTTACATTTGGTCCCCACATCCAAATCATTGACGTAGACTTGGATTTTTTTGCCCTGGCGGAGAGGCTCTCCATCGTGGCAAAAAAACCCCAGAGAGGGAGAAAAACTCTAAGTCCTGCCTCTGAACCCAGCATTCCCCATTTTCGTGGGGGCGGGTCTGGTTGGCCGAAGTCCAGGCGTGTGTCTGATTCGCTGAGGCAGCTGCCCAGTTAGATCACCAGCGAGATCCAATGAAGTGGGATTTCGGAAGAACAGGACTGTGGAATGCAGAATAGAACAGGTAAGAGGAGGGCTGAACTTGGTGGGTTCTTATGGATCGCCAGGGGACCCCAATGGAGAGGGAAGGTGCAACCTTTAGTTAGGGTCCTGGGAGAGGTAAGACACCCTTTGAGACTGTTAAAAGTGAACAGGATTTTGCATTATTTATGCACCAGCTCACTCGAACTGTTAAAGAGTTGTCCAGCTGTCAAACATGCCAAAGCTGTCTGGGAAGTGTCAAAGCTGTCAAGGAACTGTCCAAGGATACTAGGTGAGTTGGCATGGGGTGGTGCGGGGGGGGGGGTGGGGTAAGGGTGGTGGGTGGGGGGGGCATGGATTGGCATGATCTGGCACTAAATTGGCATGGGGGAATGGGGCAGTGGTGGTGGATAGAGGGGCAAGGATTGGCATTGGGGTGTGGGGAGCCATGGGGGTGGTGGGTGGGGGCATGGTGGGCCATAGGGAGTCTGTGGAGGTGAGGGGGGTGAGGGCTAGAGGAGTGTTTTTGTGTTTTATTATTATTTTTTACTTGTTTAAACACAGCGCTGACGCACAGACACACACCCTGTGCCCAGACCAGCCCCTCACCCTGCGCCTCTGTTCCAAATACCCCACCCCCAGTCGTTTTTCAGCCTGCACGTTCCCCCCCCCGCTTCCCCCCCCGAGCAAAACTCCGGGTGGACAGTGTTAAAGGTCGGCTTTACTGAGCCGGGAGACCTCTCGATCCAAACTCCCGACCCGGGACCAAAACCTGGGCCATAGATTGTGAGCAGCAGATCCTGGCAGAGCCCCACTAGTCACTGCCAATGATTCAGTTATTCCTACTCTCCGCTTTCTGTCTGTTAACCCATTCTCAATCCATGCCAGTAAATTACTCCCAATCCCATGCAATCCAATTTTTGCTTGATTTACCTTCTGTGTGGGATCTTATCGAAAGCCTCCTGAATATCCAAATACACCACACCTACTGGTTCCCCCTTATCTATTCGGTTAGTTACATCCTCAAAGGAACTGTTAAAGAGTTGTCCAGCTGTCAAACATGTCAACGCTGTCCGGGAAGTGTCAAAACTGTCAAGGAACTGTCCAAGGATACTAGGTGAGTTGGCATGGAGGGGGTAAGGGTGGCGGATTGGCATGATTTGGCACTACATTGGCATGGGACATGATTTCCCTTTCGTAAACCCATGCCCAGTGACACCATGTCTTTAAAACCCTTTAATCTCACACCTGCCTTTAAATCTCACGCCTCTACATGTCAGAAAGCCTTCCAACCTGGTCACAGCTGCTCCCTCCTGGCCCCTACCCCTCCGCACCACCTCCCCCACCCTCCACCCCCACCCCCACCCCAAAACAACCCCGCTCTCCCTCGGGAATGGGGCCTCTGAGTTGACAAGAAGCCTTTTGGTTCAGTGCCCACTGAAACCTCTTTTATTGTAAACATTAGCCGGGGAGGTGGCCCCCTTCGCTCGGCACAAGCCTCGAACGTTAGGCCCGAAAAGGGTTTCGGAGAAGGTTCCGGAAAGCTCCATTCGGACCTTGGAAAGACAGGTTGACCGAGAAGAAAAATCACGCCTCAGGGCCCCGACACAACTGCCGACAGCAACTCGCATTTATATAGCGCCTTGGACGTCGGGAGGTCAATCTGGCCCGATGCAGAAAGCAAAGATCGGGGCTTGGCGGAGTGGCGGTGAGGCGGGTCCTTATTAATGGTCCTTTCGGAAACCCAAGGAGGGAAAAAGAGAAGAGGAAGGAAATGGAACATCCTCGATCCGTCCTTATCACTCTAACCGCAGCCAGAGAGTCACTTCTCATGTCCTCTCTTCCCGCTCCCACAGCCTGAAATCTGGTCTCCCCCCAAGAATCTATCCTTGACCACCCACTCCTCCCCTTTCTCATCCACATGCCGCTCCTCAGTGATATAACCTGAACACACGGTGTTAGTTTTCACATGTACACTGACCACATCCAACTTGACCTCACCACCTCCTCTCTCTCTCGACCCCTCCACTGTCCCTCCATTATCAGACTGCCTACCGACATGGCTAATCTGACCCTCACCACCTCCTCTCTCTCTCGACCCCTCCACCGTCCCTCCATTATCAGACTGCCTACGGACATGGCTGATCTGACCAGAACCTCAACCCCACATTCCTGCCCTCGATGACCCTTCACCACCACCCCCCTCGTTAATCAAGAATCTCTGCCTTAAAAAAAAACCCAAGACCTCCTTTTGAGGAAGGGAGTTCCAAAGTCTCACAAAACCCTCAGAGAAATAAACATTTCTCCCCATCTCTGTCTTGAATGGGCGAGGCCCTTATTCTCAGGCAGCGACCCCCCTTAGTTCTAGATCCTCCCGCCAGGAGAACCTGCCCGACAGGGAGGGAGTGAGGGAGGATCGGCCGCCTGAGAAGCAGTGACAGGGGAGAGCTGAGGGGAAAGGAGCACACAGGCAAGCCAAAAATTCTGGTTCAAACCAGAAGGGCTTGGCCAGATAACATTTCAGCTGAGGTTTCCCAGTTCCTCCCAATGGGAATGCCGTGTTTTCTGGGAATCGAGGCATGGAAAATGAAGAGAAGAAATTAAAACGAAACAAAGAACGGGCATTTTTGGAGCCGCCCCAAAAGGGGGCTTCACAACCAAGGAAGGACCTTGCGAAGCTCATGGTGTTGTAATGTAGGGCACACAGCAGCACAGCAAGATCCCACACACACACACAGCAACCCGGCCACGGCTCCGACAATCTGTTTTAGCAAAGTTGGTTGAGGGAGAAACATTGACATCAGGAGGCCGGGGACAAACTCCCAGCCTGACCCGCTCCTCCCCCACCCCACCCCCTCACCCAGGCACCCCCACCCCCACCCCCCAACACCATCCCTCCACCCCCACCTCTCTCTCTCGTCTTGGAACTAAGGGCCAGGGGGACCTATTCCACTGAGATGGCCTGGCCGGGAGCCTCAGTTTAACGTCTCCTGTGAAAGATGGATAGCTCCTACAATGCCCCACGGCACACCCCAGGAGAGTCAATCAGACCAAAATAATCAATGCCAAAACCAAAGGAGGAGATTTTAGGGCCAGCGAGCGAAAACCTGGTCAAAGATGGAAGGTTTTGTGGAGCGTCTTCAAGGAGGGATTCGAGGTGGCGAGGTGGAGAGGGGTTTAGGGAGGGGATTCCAGAGCTCAGGGCCCCCCAGGCATATGAAGGCCCGGCCGCCGATGGTGGAGCGATGGGGAATCGGGGGGGATGCTCGAGAGGCCGGAATTGGAGGAGCGCAGAGATCTTGGAGGGAGAATCTGTCGCTCCCTGACCTATTGACTGGCTCGGTCGCTATGAGACTCGCACTGTAGGCTTACACTAACAATGGCTCCAGCAGATCCAGCCATCCCGCCTACTTCTGCATAGTTCACGGGAAGAAAGGCATGTTTGAAAGGTCACATGATTGTTATGGGTGCAGCACACCACTCAACCCATCCTAATCCAGCACCAGATCCAGACCGAGGCTTCCAGTGCCAGTACTGAGGGAGTGCCGCACTGTCAGAGGGTCAGTACTGAGGGAGTGCTGCACTGTCAGAGGGTCAGTACTGAGGGAGTGCTGCACTGTCAGAGGGTCAGTACTGAGGGAGTGCCGCACTGACAGAGGGTCAGTACTGAGGGAGTGCCGCACTGTCGGAGGATCAGTACTGAGGGAGTGCTGCACTGTCGGAGGGTCAGTGCTGAAGGAGTGCCGCACTGACAGAGGGTCAGTACTGAGGGAGTGCTGTACTGTCAGAGGGTCAGTACTGAGGCAGTGCTGCACTGTCAGAGGGTCAGTACTGAGGGAGTGCTGCACTGTCGGAGGGTCAGTACTGAGGGAGCGCCGCACTGTCGGAGGGTCAGTACTGAGGGAGTGCTGCAATGTCGGAGGGTCAGTACTGAGGGAGTGCTGTACTGTCGGAGGGTCAGTACTGAGGGAGTGCTGCACTGTCGGAGGGTCAGTGTTGGGGGAGTGCTGCACTGTCAGAGGGTCAGTACTGAGGGAGTGCTGCACTGTCAGGGGGTCAGTGCTGAGGGAGTGCTGAACTGTCAGAGTGCTAGTACTGAGGGAGTGCTGCACTGTCAGAGGGTCAGTACTGAGGGAGTGCTGCACTGTCAGAGGGTCAGTACTGAGGGAGTGCTGCACTGTCAGGGGGTCAGTACTGAGGGAATGCTGCACTGTCAGGGGGTCAGTACTGAGGGAATGCTGCACTGTCAGGGGGTCAGTACTGAGGGAATGCTGCACTGTCAGGGGGTCAGTACTGAGGGAGTGCTGCACTGTCAGAGGGTCAGTACTGAGGGAGTGCTGCACTGTCAGGGGGTCAGTACTGAGGGAATGCTGCACTGTCAGGGGGTCAGTACTGAGGGAGTGCTGCACTGTCAGGGGGTCAGTACTGAGGGAGTGCTGCACTGTCAGGGGGTCAGTACTGAGGGAATGCTGCACTGTCAGGGGGTCAGTACTGAGGGAGTGCTGCACTGTCAGAGGTGCCACCTTTTGAATGAGACATAATTTGGAGCCCCGTCTGCCTTTTTTGGTATGTTTGAAAGAGCTCACGGTCACTTTGATTAGAGGAGCGGTGGGGGTGGAGGTGGGGGTGGGGGTGGGGGTGGGGGAGGGGGCGGGGGCGGGGGAGCTCGCCCAGGCCTCCTGGGGGCCGATATCTATCCCTCTACCCACATCACTGCAAGCAGGTTATAGGGCTCATTGTCACGTAGCTGTTCCTGGGATCTTGCTGTGCGCAAATTAGCGGTTGCATTCCCTGCATTACAAGAGTGGACAGATTTCACAAAAGTACTTCATTGGCTGCCAAGCTGTTGCTGTGAAAGTAAGCGGTCTTTTGGGAAATGGAGCTGGTCTGAAGCAGTCTCTGGGTCTCTCTCTCACTCTGTGAAAAGGATTTCCTGATCGTCGTCCGAAATCGAATGTTAATGTAATTAATACTCCGGATTTTCATGGATAATTACTTTGTTAATGTGAGACCCCCTGACAGAGGCTTCCCATCACAGGCTGGGGAGGCCAAATTTACCTCACCTTTCCTCATAACCCTGAACCCCCCGACCCCTGACCCCAGGGATTGGCCTCGTCCCCCCCCTGCTCAGCACTGCCTCCCACAGTTGAATACCTTGCTCCAACAAGACCCAGGAGTGAAACGTGGACCCCGGGACTGCGCTCCTGACCAGAGGGCACCAACCAAGCCCATCAGGGATAGTAGGAAGGCCGGGAGCGGCCACAGGGCAGGGGCTGGGGGGTCGAGGAGATCCGCGAGGCGGAGAGCCAGACGGAGATTCCTGATGGGCCCTGGACAGTGGCTGGGATCTTCCTGTGCAGATCCACCCCCTCACCACGCCTTCTATGCCGCCATGTTAAAAATGGGGACCCGCCGACACTTTAAGGCGTTTGAAAGATCGCTCTTTCAGAGAGCTAGCACGGGAATGATGGGATGAATGGCCTCCTCCAGTACAATAAGATACTGTGGAGAGGTGAGAGGGCAGGTAGACAAGGTGTTATAAAGAGAGGTTTTTTAAAATTTGGTCTTGGAGTTGCTGCCAATGCCAGAATTTATTGCCCATCCCTAATTGCCCCTTGAGAAGGTGGTGGTGAGCTGCCTTCTTGAACCGCTGCAGTCCATGTGGTGTAGGTACACCCACAGTGCTGTTAGGGAGGGAGTTCCAGGATTTTGACCCAGTGACAGTGAAGGAACGGTGATATATTTCCAAGTCAGGATGGTGAGTGACTTGGAGGGGAACTTCCAGGTGGTGATGTTCCCATGTGTCTGCTGCCCTTGTCCTTCTAGATGGTAGAGGTCGTGGGTTTGGAAGGTGCTGTCGAAGGAGCCTTGGTGAGTTGCTGCAGTGCATCTTGTAGATGGTACACACACTGCTGCTGCTGGAAAAGGAATTTTAAGGAGCGGTGAGGAATAAACGACCCCGGAGAGTGGGGAGAATGTGGGACTCGCTCACACAGGGAGTGGTCGAGGTGAATAGTATCGACACATTTAAGGATAAACACATGAGGGAGACAGGAATAGAAGGATAGGCTGATAGGGAGGGAGGTGAAGAGGGGGGTGGGAGGAGGCTCGTGTGGAGCAGGAACACCAGCACGGAGCAGATGGGCCGAATGGTCTATTTCTGAGCTGGGAATTCCCTGTAATGAATGACTGTGAGCTGAATGTACTTAATATAATAATGGTTGTATCATGGACAGGGAAATGGGAAATAGAGACATGGACAGCAGAGCGAAATGAAGACTAAAGGCTTCTATCGTTCAGATGAAGCGCTGGTGATGTAAGGAGAGGCGAGGAGACGGGTAGAGGGAGTGCTGCAGCGCAGTGTGCGGAAAGTGGGATCTCAGGCTCAATAGGCTTGTGGAAGGCAGATGGGAGCACGGTGCTGATAAAAGCAGCTTTATCAGGGACTGAGGCATCCTGAGCCTCCAAAACCACAAACTGAGAAACAGAGTTCAGCTCAGAACAGTCAAGTCAGGGAACTGTCTGTCTGCTATTTATTTTTATTATTGCTTGGCCAGAAAACGCACACACTCGTGTTCCTTTTTCTAATTTTCCAGGATGCTTGGTGGGCCAAAAGAGATTAATAAACAAGCCTAGCACAGCACCTTCTGGCACCCGTGCAGCCAGTACTCACTGGAGCCAGAATGTACTGCGGACAGACTGCACTGCGGACAGACTGCACTGTGGACAGACTGCACTGTGGACAGACTGCACTGTGGACAGACTGCACTGTGGACAGACTGCACTGTGGACAGACTGCACTGTGGACAGACTGCACTGTGGACAGGCTGCACTGTGGACAGACTGCACAGTGGACAGGCTGCACTGTGGACAGACTGCACTGGGGACAGACTGCACTGCGGACAGACTCCACTGCAGACAGACTGCACTGCAGACAGGCTGCACTGTGGACAGACTGCACTGTGGACAGACTGCACTGGGGACAGACTGCACTGTGGACAGACTGCTCTGCGGACAGACTGCACTGTGGACAGACTGCACTGTGGACAGACTGCACTGTGGACAGACTGCACTGTGGACAGACTGCACTGTGGACAGGCTGCACTGTGGACAGACTGCACTGTGGACAGGCTGCACTGTGGACAGACTGCACTGGGGACAGACTGCACTGTGGACAGACTCCACTGCAGACAGACTGCACTGCAGACAGGCTGCACTGTGGAGAGACTGCACTGTGGACAGACTGCACTGGGGACAGACTGCACTGTGGACAGGCTGCACTGCGGACAGACTGCACTGCTGACAGACAGCACTGTGGACAGACTGCACTGTGGAGAGACTGCACTGCGGACAGACTGCACTGTGGTTAGACTGCACTGTGGACAGACTGCACTGTGGACAGACTGCACTGCGGACAGACTGCACTGCGGACAGACTGCACTGTGGACAGACTGCACTGTGGACAGACTGCACTGTGGACAGACTGCACTGTGGACAGACTGCACTGCGGACAGGCTGCACTGTGCACCGACTGCACTGTGGACAGGCTGCACTGCGGACAGACTGTACTGCTGACAGACTGCACTGCAGAAAGACTGCACTGCGGACAGACTGCACTGTGGACAGACTGCACTGCAGAAAGACTGCACTGCGGACAGACAGCACTGCGGACAGACTGCACTGTGGACAGACTGCACTGTGGACAGACTGCACTGTGGACAGACTGCACTGTGGACAGACTGCACTGTGGACAGACTGCACTGTGGACAGACTGCACTGTGGACAGACTGCACTGTGGACAGACTGCACTGTGGACAGACTGCACTGTGGTTAGACTGCACTGCGGACAGACTGCACAGTGGACAGACTGCACTGTGGACAGACTGCACTGTGGACAGACTGCACTGTGGTTAGACTGCACTGTGGACAGACTGCACTGTGGACAGACTGCACTGTGGAAAGATTGCACTGTGGACAGACTGCACTGTGGACAGACTGCACTCTGGACAGACTGCACTGTGGACAGACTGCACAGTGGACAGACTGCACTGTGGACAGACTGCACTGTGGTTAGACTGCACTGTGGACAGACTGCACTGTGGACAGACTGCACTGTGGAAAGATTGCACTGTGGACAGACTGCACTGTGGACAGACTGCACTCTGGACAGACTGCACTGTGGACAGACTGCACAGTGGACAGACTGCACTGTGGACAGACTACACTGTGGAAAGATTGCACTGTGGAAAGATTGCACTGTGGACAGACTGCACTGCGGACAGACTGCACTGTGGACAGACTGCACTGTGGACAGACTGCACTGCTGACCAACTGCACTGCTGACAGGCTGCACTGTGGACAGACTGCACTGCGGACAGACTGCACTGTGGACAGACTGCACTGCTGACCAACTGCACTGCGGACAGACTGCACTCTGGACAGACTGCACTGCGGACAGACTGCACTGTGGACAGACTGCACTGTGGACAGACTGCACTGTGGACAGACTGCACTGCTGACCAACTGCACTGCTGACAGGCTGCACTGTGGACAGGCTGCACTGTGGACAGACTGCACAGCGGACAGACTGCACTGCAGACAGACTGCACTGTGGACAGGCTGCACTGTAGACGGGCTGCACTGCGGACAGACTGCACTGCAGACAGACTGCACTGTGGACAGACTGCACAGCGGACAGACTGTATTGCTGACCGACTGCACTGCTGACAGACTGCACTGCTGACAGACTGCACTGTGGACAGGCTGCACTGTGGACAGACTGCACACCAGACAGACTGCACTGCGGACAGACTGCAGTGCAGACAGACTGCACTGTGGACTGGATGCACTGTAGACAGAGTGCACTGCGGACAGACTGCACTGCATATGGACTGCACTGCGGACAGACTGCACTGCGGACAGACTGCACTGTGGACAGACTGTACTGCGGAAAGACTGCACTGCGGACAGACTGCACTGTGAACAGACTGCACTGCGGACAGACTGCACTGCGGACAGACTGCACTGCGGACAGGCTGCACTGTGGACATACTGCACTGTGGACAGACTGCACAGTTGTTAGACTGCACTGTGGACTGACTGCATTGTGGACAGACGGCACTGCGGACAGACACCGCTCCCAACAGACTGAACTGCGGACAGACTGCACTGCGCACCGACTGCACTGCGGAAAGACTGCGCTGCGGACAGACTGCACTGCGGACAGACTTCACTGCGGACAGACTGCACTGCGGACAGACTGCACTGTGGACAGACTGCACTGCAGACAGACTGCTCTGCAGACAGAGTGCACTGCGGACAGGCTGCACTGTGCACAGACTGCACTGCGGACAGACTGTACTGCTGACAGACTGCACTTTGGAGAGACTGCACTGCGGACAGACTGCACTGTGGACAGACTGCACTGTGGACAGACTGCACTGTGGACAAACTGCACTGTGGGCAGTCTGCACTGCGGGCAGACTACACTGTGGAGCGACTGCACTGCGGAAAGACTGCACTGCGGACAGACTGCACTGTGGACAGACTGCACTGCGGACTGACTGCACTGTGGACAGACTGCACTGTGGACAGGCTGCACTGTGGACAATCTGCACTGTGGACAGACTGCACTGTTGTTAGACTGCACTGTAGACAGACTGCACTGCGGACAGACTGCACTGCGGACAGTCTGCACTGTGGACTGACTGCACTGTGGACAGACGGCACTGCGTACACACTGCGCTGCGGACAGGCTGCACTGCGGACAGACTGCACTGCGGACAGACTGCACTGCAGACAGACTGCACTGTGGACAGGCTGCACTGTGGACAATCTGCACTGTGGAAATACTGCACTGTTGTTTGACTGCACTGTGGACAGACTGCAATGCGGACAGACTGCACTGCGGACAGTCTGTACTGTGGACTGACTGCACTGCGGACAGCCGGCACTGCGTACACACTGCGCTGCGGACAGGCTGCACTGCGGACAGACTGCACTGTGGACTGACTGCATTGTGGACAGACTGCACTGTGGACAGACTGCACTGCGGGCAGTCTGCACTGCGGACAGACTGCACTGCGGACAGACGGCAATGCGGACAGACAGCGCTGCGGACAGACTGAACTGCGGACAGACTGCACTGTGTACCGACTGCACTGCGGACAGACTGCACTGCGGACAGACTGCACTGCGGACAGACTCCACTGCGGACAGACGGCACTGCGGACAGACAGCGCTGTGGACGGACTGCACTATGGACAGACTGCACTGCGTACAGACTGAACTGCGGACAGACTGCTCTGAGGACAGACTGCACTGTGGTTAGACTGCACTGCGGACTGACCGCACTGTGGACGGACCTCACTGTGGACTGACCGCACTGTGGACAGTCTGCACTGCTGACAGACTGCACTGTGGACAGACTGACCTGCTGACAGACTACACTGCGGACAGACTGCACTGTGGACAGACTGCAATGCTGACCGACTGCACTGCTGACAGACTGCACTGTGGACAATCTGCACTGTGGACAATCTGCACTGTGGACAGACTGCACTGTTGTTAGACTGCACTGTGGACAGACTGCACTGCGGAATGACTGCACTGCGGAAAATCTGCACTGTGGACTGACTGCACTGCGTACACACTGCGCTGCGGACAGACTGCACTGCGGACAGACTGCACTGTGGACAGGCTGCACTGTGGACAGGCTGCACTGTGGACAATCTGCACTGTGGACAGACTGCACTGTGGACAGGCTGCACTGTGGACAATCTGCACTGTGGACAGACTGCACTGTTGTTAGACTGCACTGTGGACAGACTGCACTGCGGAATGACTGCACTGCGGAAAATCTGCACTGTGGACTGACTGCACTGCGTACACACTGCGCTGCGGACAGACTGCACTGCGAACAGACTTCACTGTGGACAGACTTCACTGGGGACAGACTGCTCTGTGGACAGACTGCGCTGTGGACAGACTGCACTGTGGACAGACTGCACTGTGGACAGATGGCACTGTGGACTGGCTGCATTGTGGACAGACTGCACTGTGGACAGACTGCACTGCAGACAGTCTGCACTGCGGACAGACTGCACTGCGGACAGACGGCACTGCGGACAGACAGCGCTGCGGACCGACTGAACTGCGGACAGACTGCACTGCGGACAGACTGCACTGCGGACAGACTGCACTGCGGACAGACAGCGCTGTTGGCAGACTGCTCTATGGACAGACTGCACTGCGTACAGACTGAACTGCGGACTGACTGCACTGCGGATAGACTGCACTGCGGATAGACTGCACTGCGGACAGACGGCACTGCGGACAGACTGCACTGTGGACAGACTGCACTGCGGACAGACTGCACTGCAGAAAGACTGACCTGCGGACTGAGTGCACTGTGGACAGTCTGAACTGTGGACAGACTGCACTGTGGACAGACAGCACTGTGGACAGACTGCACTGTGGACAGACTGCACTGTATACAGTCTGCACTGTGGACAGGCTGCACTGCTGACAGACTGCACTGTGGACAGGCTGCACTGCGGACAGACTGCACTGTGGACATACCGCACTGTTAATAGACAGCACTGCGGACAGACTGCACTGCAGACAGACTGCTCTGCAGACAGAGTGCACTGCGGACAGGCTGCACTGTGCACCAACTGCACTGTGGACAGACTGCACTGCGGACAGTCTGTACTGCTGACAGACAGCACTTTGGAGAGACTGCACTGCGGATGGACTGCACTGTGGACAGACTGCACTTTGGACAGACTGCACAGTGGACAGACTGCACTCTGGACAGACTGCACTGTGGACAGTCTGCACTACGGGCAGACTGCACTGTGGAGCGACTGCACTGCGAAAAGACTGCACTGCGGACAGACTGTACTGTGGTCAGACTGCACTGCGGACAGACTGCACTGCGGACAGACTGCACTGTGGACAGGCTGCACTGTGGACAATCTGCACTGTGGAAAGACTGCACTGTTGTTAGACTGCACTGTGGACAGACTGCACTGCGGACAGACTGCACTGCGGACAGTCTGCACTGTGGACTGACTGCACTGCGGACAGACGTCACTGCGTACACACTGCGCTGCGGACAGACTGCACTGCGGACAGACTGCACTGTGGACAGACGTCACTGGGGACAGACTGCTCTGTGGACAGACTGCACTGTGGACAGACTGCACTGTGGACTGACGGCATTGCGGACAGACTGCACTGCGGATAGACAGCACTGTGGACAGTCTGCACTGTGGACAATCTGCACTGTGGAAAGACTGCACTGTTGTTAGACTGCACTGTGGACAGACTGCACTGTGGACAGACTGCACTGCGGACACTCTGCACTGTGGACTGACTGCACTGCGGACAGACGGCACTGCGTACACACTGCGCTGCGGACAGACTGCACTGTGGACAGACTGCTCTGTGGACAGACGTCACTGGGGACAGACTGCTCTGTGGACAGATTGCACTGTGGACAGACTGCACTGTGGACAGACTGCACTGTGGACAGACTGCACTGTGGACAGACTGCACTGTGGACTGATGGCACTGCGGACAGACTGCACTGCGGATAGACTGCACTGCGGACAGACTGCACTGCGGAAAGACTGCACTGCGGACAGACTGCACTTCGGACAGACTTCACTGGGCACAGACTGCACTGTGGACAGACTGCACTTTGGACAGGCTGCACTCTGGACAGACTGCACTCTGGTTAGACTGCACTGCGGACTGACCGCACTGTGGACAGACTGCACTGTGGACAGCCTGCACTGCACACAGACTGCAGTGCGGACAGTCTGCACTGCGGACAGAATGCACTGTGGACAGAATGCACTGTGGACAGACTGCACTGTGGACAGACTGCACTGTATACATTCTGCACATTGGACAGGCAGCACTGTGGACAGATTGCCCTGTGGACAGGGTGCACTGTGGACAGTCTGCACTGTTGACAGACTGCACTGCGGATAGACTGCACTGCGGACAGACTGCACTGCGGAAAGACTGCACTGCGGACAGACTGCACTTCGGACAGACTTCACTGGGCACAGACTGCACTGTGGACAGACTGCACTTTGGACAGGCTGCACTCTGGACAGACTGCACTCTGGTTAGACTGCACTGCGGACTGACCGCACTGTGGACAGACTGCACTGTGGACAGCCTGCACTGCACACAGACTGCAGTGCGGACAGTCTGCACTGCGGACAGAATGCACTGTGGACAGAATGCACTGTGGACAGACTGCACTGTGGACAGACTGCACTGTATACATTCTGCACATTGGACAGGCAGCACTGTGGACAGATTGCCCTGTGGACAGGGTGCACTGTGGACAGTCTGCACTGTTGACAGACTGCACTGTGGACAGACCGCACTGTGGACAGACTGCACTCTATACAGTCTGCAATTTGGACAGACTGCACTGCTGACAGACTGCACTGTGGAGAGCCTGCACTGTGGAAACACTGCACTGTGGACAGACTGCACTGCGGACAGTGTGCACTGTAGACAGACTGCACTGTGGACAGATTGCACTGCGGACAGACTGCACTGCTGACAGACTGCACTGCGGACAGAGAGCGCTGCGGACAGACTGCACTGCGGACAGACTGCACTGTGGACAGACTGCACTGCGGACAGACTGCACTGCGGACAGAATGCACTGTGGACAGACTGCACTGTGGACAGACTGCACTGTGGACAGAATGCACTGTGGACAGACTGCACTGTGGACAGACTGCACTGCGGACAGACTGCCCTGCGGACAGACTGCACTGCGGACAGACTGCACTGCGGACAGACTGCACTGCGGACAGACTGTACTGCTGACAGACTGTACTGATGACAGACTGCACTGTGGACAGACAGCACTGTGGACAGACTGCACTGTGGACAGACTGCACTGTATACAGTCTGCACTGTGGACAGGCTGCACTGCTGACAGACTGCACTGTGGACAGGCTGCACTGCGGACAGACTGCACTGTGGACATACCGCACTGTTAATAGACAGCACTGCGGACTGACTGCACTGCAGACAGACTGCTCTGCAGACAGAGTGCACTGCGGACAGGCTGCACTGTGCACCGACTGCACTGTGGACAGACTGCACTGCGGACAGTCTGTTCTGCTGACAGACAGCACTTTGGAGAGACTGCACTGCGGATGGACTGCACTGTGGACAGACTGCACTTTGGACAGACTGCACAGTGGACAGACTGCACTCTGGACAGACTGCACTGTGGACAGTCTGCACTACGGGCAGACTGCACTGTGGAGCGACTGCACTGCGGAATAGACTGCACTGCGGAGAGACTGTACTGTGGACAGACTGCACTGCGGACAGACTGCACTGCGGACAGACTGCACTGTGGACAGGCTGCACTGTGGACAATCTGCACTGTGGAAAGACTGCACTGTGGACAGGCTGCACTGTGGACAATCTGCACTGTGGAAAGACTGCACTGTGGACTGACTGCACTGCGGACAGACTGCACTGTGGACAGGCTGCACTGTGGACAATCTGCACTGTGGAAAGACTGCACTGTGGACAGGCTGCACTGTGGACAATCTGCACTGCGGACAGTCTGCACTGTGGACTGACTGCACTGCGGACAGACGGCACTGCGTACACACTGCGCTGCGGACAGACTGCACTGTGGACAGACTGCTCTGTGGACAGACGTCACTGGGGACAGACTGCTCTGTGGACAGATTGCACTGTGGACAGACTGCACTGTGGACAGACTGCACTGTGGACAGACTGCACTGTGGACAGACTGCACTGTGGACTGATGGCACTGCGGACAGACTGCACTGCGGATAGACTGCACTGCGGACAGACTGCACTGCGGAAAGACTGCACTGCGGACAGACTGCACTTCGGACAGACTTCACTGGGCACAGACTGCACTGTGGACAGACTGCACTTTGGACAGGCTGCACTCTGGACAGACTGCACTCTGGTTAGACTGCACTGCGGACTGACCGCACTGTGGACAGACTGCACTGTGGACAGCCTGCACTGCACACAGACTGCAGTGCGGACAGTCTGCACTGCGGACAGAATGCACTGTGGACAGAATGCACTGTGGACAGACTGCACTGTGGACAGACTGCACTGTATACATTCTGCACATTGGACAGGCAGCACTGTGGACAGATTGCCCTGTGGACAGGGTGCACTGTGGACAGTCTGCACTGTTGACAGACTGCACTGTGGACAGTCTGCACTGTGGACAGACTGCACTGTTGACAGACTGCACTGCTGACAGACTGCACTGTGGAGAGCCTGCACTGTGGAAACACTGCACTGTGGACAGACTGCACTGCGGACAGTGTGCACTGTAGACAGACTGCACTGTGGACAGATTGCACTGCGGACAGACTGCACTGCTGACAGACTGCACTGCGGACAGAGAGCGCTGCGGACAGACTGAACTGCGGACAGGCTGTACTTTGGACAGGCTGCACTGTGGACAGACTGCACTGCGGACAGACTGCACTGCGGACAGAATGCACTGTGGACAGACTGCACTGTGGACAGACTGCACTGTGGACAGAATGCACTGTGGACAGACTGCACTGTGGACAGACTGCACTGCGGACAGACTGCCCTGCGGACAGACTGCACTGCTGACAGACTGTACTGCTGACAGACTGCACTGTGGACAGACCTCACTGTGCACAGACCGCACTGTGGACAGACCGCACTGTGGACAGACTTCACAATGGACAGAATGCACAGTGGACAGGCTGCACACCAGACAGACTGCACTGCGGACTGGATGCACTGTAGACAGAGTGCACTGCGGACAGACTGCACTGCATATGGACTGCACTGCGGACAGACTGCACTGTGAACAGACTGCACTGCGGACAGACTGCACTGCGGACAGACTGCACTGCGGACAGGCTGCACTGTGGACATACTGCACTGTGGACAGACTGCACAGTTGTTAGACTGCACTGTGGACTGACTGCATTGTGGACAGACGGCACTGCGGACAGACAGCGCTGCGGACAGACTGAACTGCGGACAGACTGCACTGCGCACCGACTGCACTGCGGAAAGACTGCACTGCGGACAGACTGCACTGCGGACAGACTTCACTGCGGACAGACTGCACTGCGGACAGACTGCACTGCGGACAGACTGCACTGCGGACAGAATGCACTGTGGACAGACTGCACTGTGGACAGAATGCACTGTGGACAGACTGCACTGTGGACAGACTGCACTGCGGACAGACTGCCCTGCGGACAGACTGCACTGCGGACAGACTGCACTGCGGACAGACTGCACTGCGGACAGACTGTACTGCTGACAGACTGTACTGATGACAGACTGCACTGTGGACAGACAGCACTGTGGACAGACTGCACTGTGGACAGACTGCACTGTATACAGTCTGCACTGTGGACAGGCTGCACTGCTGACAGACTGCACTGTGGACAGGCTGCACTGCGGACAGACTGCACTGTGGACATACCGCACTGTTAATAGACAGCACTGCGGACTGACTGCACTGCAGACAGACTGCTCTGCAGACAGAGTGCACTGCGGACAGGCTGCACTGTGCACCGACTGCACTGTGGACAGACTGCACTGCGGACAGTCTGTACTGCTGACAGACAGCACTTTGGAGAGACTGCACTGCGGATGGACTGCACTGTGGACAGACTGCACTTTGGACAGACTGCACAGTGGACAGACTGCACTCTGGACAGACTGCACTGTGGACAGTCTGCACTACGGGCAGACTGCACTGTGGAGCGACTGCACTGCGGAATAGACTGCACTGCGGAGAGACTGTACTGTGGACAGACTGCACTGCGGACAGACTGCACTGCGGACAGACTGCACTGTGGACAGGCTGCACTGTGGACAATCTGCACTGTGGAAAGACTGCACTGTGGACAGGCTGCACTGTGGACAATCTGCACTGTGGAAAGACTGCACTGTGGACTGACTGCACTGCGGACAGACTGCACTGTGGACAGGCTGCACTGTGGACAATCTGCACTGTGGAAAGACTGCACTGTGGACAGGCTGCACTGTGGACAATCTGCACTGCGGACAGTCTGCACTGTGGACTGACTGCACTGCGGACAGACGGCACTGCGTACACACTGCGCTGCGGACAGACTGCACTGTGGACAGACTGCTCTGTGGACAGACGTCACTGGGGACAGACTGCTCTGTGGACAGATTGCACTGTGGACAGACTGCACTGTGGACAGACTGCACTGTGGACAGACTGCACTGTGGACAGACTGCACTGTGGACTGATGGCACTGCGGACAGACTGCACTGCGGATAGACTGCACTGCGGACAGACTGCACTGCGGAAAGACTGCACTGCGGACAGACTGCACTTCGGACAGACTTCACTGGGCACAGACTGCACTGTGGACAGACTGCACTTTGGACAGGCTGCACTCTGGACAGACTGCACTCTGGTTAGACTGCACTGCGGACTGACCGCACTGTGGACAGACTGCACTGTGGACAGCCTGCACTGCACACAGACTGCAGTGCTGACAGTCTGCACTGTGGACAGAATGCACTGTGGACAGAATGCACTGTGGACAGACTGCACTGTGGACAGACTGCACTGTATACATTCTGCACATTGGACAGGCAGCACTGTGGACAGATTGCCCTGTGGACAGGGTGCACTGTGGACAGTCTGCACTGTTGACAGACTGCACTGTGGACAGTCTGCACTGTGGACAGACTGCACTGTTGACAGACTGCACTGCTGACAGACTGCACTGTGGAGAGCCTGCACTGTGGAAACACTGCACTGTGGACAGACTGCACTGCGGACAGTGTGCACTGTAGACAGACTGCACTGTGGACAGATTGCACTGCGGACAGACTGCACTGCTGACAGACTGCACTGCGGACAGAGAGCGCTGCGGACAGACTGAACTGCGGACAGGCTGTACTTTGGACAGGCTGCACTGTGGACAGACTGCACTGCGGACAGACTGCACTGCGGACAGAATGCACTGTGGACAGACTGCACTGTGGACAGACTGCACTGTGGACAGAATGCACTGTGGACAGACTGCACTGTGGACAGACTGCACTGCGGACAGACTGCCCTGCGGACAGACTGCACTGCTGACAGACTGTACTGCTGACAGACTGCACTGTGGACAGACCTCACTGTGCACAGACCGCACTGTGGACAGACTTCACAATGGACAGAATGCACAGTGGACAGGCTGCACACCAGACAGACTGCACTGCGGACTGGATGCACTGTAGACAGAGTGCACTGCGGACAGACTGCACTGCATATGGACTGCACTGCGGACAGACTGCACTGTGAACAGACTGCACTGCGGACAGACTGCACTGCGGACAGACTGCACTGCGGACAGGCTGCACTGTGGACATACTGCACTGTGGACAGACTGCACAGTTGTTAGACTGCACTGTGGACTGACTGCATTGTGGACAGACGGCACTGCGGACAGACAGCGCTGCGGACAGACTGAACTGCGGACAGACTGCACTGCGCACCGACTGCACTGCGGAAAGACTGCACTGCGGACAGACTGCACTGCGGACAGACTTCACTGCGGACAGACTGCACTGCGGACAGACTGCACTGTGGACAGACTGCACTGCAGACAGACTGCTCTGTAGACAGAGTGCACTGCGGATAGACTGCACTGCGGACAGACTGCACTGCGGAAAGACTGCACTGCGGACAGACTGCACTTCGGATAGACTTCACCTGCACAGACTGCACTGTGGACAGACTGCACTTTGGACAGGCTGCACTCTGGACAGACTGCACTCTGGTTAGACTGCACTGCGGACTGACCGCACTGTGGACAGACTGCACTGTGGACAGTCTGCACTGCACACAGACTGCAGTGCGGACAGTCTGCACTGCGGACAGAATGCACTGTGGACAGAATGCACTGTGGACTGACTGCACTGTGGACAGACTGCACTGTATACATTCTGCACATTGGACAGGCAGCACTGTGGACAGATTGCCCTGTGGACAGGGTGCACTGTGGACAGTCTGCACTGTTGACAGACTGCACTGCGGATAGACTGCACTTCGGACAGACTGCACTGCGGACAGTCTGCACTGTGGACTGACTGCACTGTGGACAGACGGCACTGCGTACACACTGCGCTGCGGACAGGCTGCACTGCGGACAGACTGCACTGCGGACAGACTGCACTGCAGACAGACTGCACTGTGGACAGGCTGCACTGTGGACAATCTGCCCTGTGGAAATACTGCACTGTTGTTTGACTGCACTGTGGACAGACTGCAATGCGGACAGACTGCACTGCGGACAGTCTGTACTGTGGACTGACTGCACTGCGGACAGCCGGCACTGCGTACACACTGCGCTGCGGACAGGCTGCACTGCGGACAGACTGCACTGTGGACTGACTGCATTGTGGACAGACTGCACTGTGGACAGACTGCACTGCGGGCAGTCTGCACTGCGGACAGACTGCACTGCGGACAGACTTCACTGGGCACAGACTGCACTGTGGACAGACTGCACTTTGGACAGGCTGCACTCTGGACAGACTGCACTCTGGTTAGACTGCACTGCGGACTGACCGCACTGTGGACAGACTGCACTGTGGACAGCCTGCACTGCACACAGACTGCAGTGCGGACAGTCTGCACTGCGGACAGAATGCACTGTTGTCAGACTGCACTGTGGACAGACTGCACTGTGGACAGACTGCACTGTATACATTCTGCACATTGGACAGGCAGCACTGTGGACAGATTGCCCTGTGGACAGGGTGCACTGTGGACAGTCTGCACTGTTGACAGACTGCACTGTGGACAGACCGCACTGTGGACAGACTGCACTGTGGACAGACTGCACTCTATACAGTCTGCAATTTGGACAGACTGCACTGCTGACAGACTGCACTGTGGAGAGCCTGCACTGTGGAAACACTGCACTGTGGACAGACTGCACTGCGGACAGTGTGCACTGTAGACAGACTGCACTGTGGACAGATTGCACTGCGGACAGACTGCACTGCTGACAGACTGCACTGCGGACAGAGAGCGCTGCGGACAGACTGCACTGCGGACAGACTGCACTGTGGACAGACTGCACTGCGGACAGACTGCACTGCGGACATAATGCACTGTGGACAGACTGCACTGTGGACAGACTGCACTGTGGACAGAATGCACTGTGGACAGACTGCACTGTGGACAGACTGCACTGCGGACAGACTGCCCTGCGGACAGACTGCACTGCGGACAGACTGCACTGCGGACAGACTGCACTGCGGACAGACTGTACTGCTGACAGACTGTACTGCTGACAGACTGCACTGTGGACAGACAGCACTGTGGACAGACTGCACTGTGGACAGACTGCACTGTATACAGTCTGCACTGTGGACAGGCTGCACTGCTGACAGACTGCACTGTGGACAGGCTGCACTGTGGACTGACTGCACTGCGGACAGACGTCACTGCGTACACACTGCGCTGCGGACAGACTGCACTGCGGACAGACTGCACTGTGGACAGACGTCACTGTGGACAGACTGCTCTGTGGACAGACTGCACTGTGGACAGACTGCACTGTGGACTGACGGCATTTCAGACAGACTGCACTGCGGACAGTCTGCACTGTGGACTGACTGCACTGCGGACAGACGGCACTGCGTACACACTGCGCTGCGGACAGACTGCACTGTGGACAGACTGCTCTGTGGACAGACGTCACTGGGGACAGACTGCTCTGTGGACAGATTGCACTGTGGACAGACTGCACTGTGGACAGACTGCACTGTGGACAGACTGCACTGTGGACAGACTGCACTGTGGACTGATGGCACTGCGGACAGACTGCACTGCGGATAGACTGCACTGCGGACAGACTGCACTGCGGAAAGACTGCACTGCGGACAGACTGCACTTCGGATAGACTTCACTGGGCACAGACTGCACTGTGGACAGACTGCACTTTGGACAGGCTGCACTCTGGACAGACTGCACTCTGGTTAGACTGCACTGCGGACTGACCGCACTGTGGACAGACTGCACTGTGGACAGTCTGCACTGCACACAGACTGCAGTGCGGACAGTCTGCACTGCGGACAGAATGCACTGTGGACAGAATGCACTGTGGACTGACTGCACTGTGGACAGACTGCACTGTATACATTCTGCACATTGGACAGGCAGCACTGTGGACAGATTGCCCTGTGGACAGGGTGCACTGTGGACAGTCTGCACTGTTGACAGACTGCACTGCGGATAGACTGCACTGCGGACAGACTGCACTGCGGACAGTCTGCACTGTGGACTGACTGCACTGTGGACAGACGGCACTGCGTACACACTGCGCTGCGGACAGGCTGCACTGCGGACAGACTGCACTGCGGACAGACTGCACTGCAGACAGACTGCACTGTGGACAGGCTGCACTGTGGACAATCTGCCCTGTGGAAATACTGCACTGTTGTTTGACTGCACTGTGGACAGACTGCAATGCGGACAGACTGCACTGCGGACAGTCTGTACTGTGGACTGACTGCACTGCGGACAGCCGGCACTGCGTACACACTGCGCTGCGGACAGGCTGCACTGCGGACAGACTGCACTGTGGACTGACTGCATTGTGGACAGACTGCACTGTGGACAGACTGCACTGCGGGCAGTCTGCACTGCGGACAGACTGCACTGCGGACAGACTTCACTGGGCACAGACTGCACTGTGGACAGACTGCACTTTGGACAGGCTGCACTCTGGACAGACTGCACTCTGGTTAGACTGCACTGCGGACTGACCGCACTGTGGACAGACTGCACTGTGGACAGCCTGCACTGCACACAGACTGCAGTGCGGACAGTCTGCACTGCGGACAGAATGCACTGTTGTCAGACTGCACTGTGGACAGACTGCACTGTGGACAGACTGCACTGTATACATTCTGCACATTGGACAGGCAGCACTGTGGACAGTCTGCACTGTTGACAGACTGCACTGTGGACAGACCGCACTGTGGACAGACTGCACTGTGGACAGACTGCACTCTATACAGTCTGCAATTTGGACAGACTGCACTGCTGACAGACTGCACTGTGGAGAGCCTGCACTGTGGAAACACTGCACTGTGGACAGACTGCACTGCGGACAGTGTGCACTGTAGACAGACTGCACTGTGGACAGATTGCACTGCGGACAGACTGCACTGCTGACAGACTGCACTGCGGACAGAGAGCGCTGCGGACAGACTGCACTGCGGACAGACTGCACTGTGGACAGACTGCACTGCGGACAGACTGCACTGCGGACATAATGCACTGTGGACAGACTGCACTGTGGACAGACTGCACTGTGGACAGAATGCACTGTGGACAGACTGCACTGTGGACAGACTGCACTGCGGACAGACTGCCCTGCGGACAGACTGCACTGCGGACAGACTGCACTGCGGACAGACTGCACTGCGGACAGACTGTACTGCTGACAGACTGTACTGCTGACAGACTGCACTGTGGACAGACAGCACTGTGGACAGACTGCACTGTGGACAGACTGCACTGTATACAGTCTGCACTGTGGACAGGCTGCACTGCTGACAGACTGCACTGTGGACAGGCTGCACTGTGGACTGACTGCACTGCGGACAGACGTCACTGCGTACACACTGCGCTGCGGACAGACTGCACTGCGGACAGACTGCACTGTGGACAGACGTCACTGGGGACAGACTGCTCTGTGGACAGACTGCACTGTGGACAGACTGCACTGTGGACTGACGGCATTTCAGACAGACTGCACTGCGGATAGACAGCACTGTGGACAGTCTGCACTGTGGACAATCTGCACTGTGGAAAGACTGCACTGTTGTTAGACTGCACTGTGGACAGACTGCACTGTGGACAGACTGCACTGCGGACAGTCTGCACTGTGGACTGACTGCACTGCGGACAGACGGCACTGCGTACACACTGCGCTGCGGACAGACTGCACTGTGGACAGACTGCTCTGTGGACAGACGTCACTGGGGACAGACTGCTCTGTGGACAGATTGCACTGTGGACAGACTGCACTGTGGACAGACTGCACTGTGGACAGACTGCACTGTGGACAGACTGCACTGTGGACTGATGGCACTGCGGACAGACTGCACTGCGGATAGACTGCACTGCGGACAGACTGCACTGCGGAAAGACTGCACTGCGGACAGACTGCACTTCGGATAGACTTCACTGGGCACAGACTGCACTGTGGACAGACTGCACTTTGGACAGGCTGCACTCTGGACAGACTGCACTCTGGTTAGACTGCACTGCGGACTGACCGCACTGTGGACAGACTGCACTGTGGACAGTCTGCACTGCACACAGACTGCAGTGCGGACAGTCTGCACTGCGGACAGAATGCACTGTGGACAGAATGCACTGTGGACTGACTGCTCTGTGGACAGACTGCACTGTATACATTCTGCACATTGGACAGGCAGCACTGTGGACAGATTGCCCTGTGGACAGGGTGCACTGTGGACAGTCTGCACTGTTGACAGACTGCACTGCGGATAGACTGCACTGCGGACAGACTGCACTGCGGAAAGACTGCACTGCGGACAGACTGCACTTCGGACAGACTTCACTGGGCACAGACTGCACTGTGGACAGACTGCACTTTGGACAGGCTGCACTCTGGACAGACTGCACTCTGGTTAGACTGCACTGCGGACTGACCGCACTGTGGACAGACTGCACTGTGGACAGCCTGCACTGCACACAGACTGCAGTGCGGACAGTCTGCACTGCGGACAGAATGCACTGTGGACAGAATGCACTGCGGACAGACTGCACTGCGGACAGACTGCACTGTGGACAGACGTCACTGGGGACAGACTGCTCTGTGGACAGACTGCACTGTGGACAGACTGCACTGTGGACTGACGGCATTTCAGACAGACTGCACTGCGGATAGACAGCACTGTGGACAGTCTGCACTGTGGACAATCTGCACTGTGGAAAGACTGCACTGTTGTTAGACTGCACTGTGGACAGACTGCACTGTGGACAGACTGCACTGCGGACAGTCTGCACTGTGGACTGACTGCACTGCGGACAGACGGCACTGCGTACACACTGCGCTGCGGACAGACTGCACTGTGGACAGACTGCTCTGTGGACAGACGTCACTGGGGACAGACTGCTCTGTGGACAGATTGCACTGTGGACAGACTGCACTGTGGACAGACTGCACTGTGGACAGACTGCACTGTGGACAGACTGCACTGTGGACTGATGGCACTGCGGACAGACTGCACTGCGGATAGACTGCACTGCGGACAGACTGCACTGCGGAAAGACTGCACTGCGGACAGACTGCACTTCGGATAGACTTCACTGGGCACAGACTGCACTGTGGACAGACTGCACTTTGGACAGGCTGCACTCTGGACAGACTGCACTCTGGTTAGACTGCACTGCGGACTGACCGCACTGTGGACAGACTGCACTGTGGACAGTCTGCACTGCACACAGACTGCAGTGCGGACAGTCTGCACTGCGGACAGAATGCACTGTGGACAGAATGCACTGTGGACTGACTGCACTGTGGACAGACTGCACTGTATACATTCTGCACATTGGACAGGCAGCACTGTGGACAGATTGCCCTGTGGACAGGGTGCACTGTGGACAGTCTGCACTGTTGACAGACTGCACTGCGGATAGACTGCACTGCGGACAGACTGCACTGCGGAAAGACTGCACTGCGGACAGACTGCACTTCGGACAGACTTCACTGGGCACAGACTGCACTGTGGACAGACTGCACTTTGGACAGGCTGCACTCTGGACAGACTGCACTCTGGTTAGACTGCACTGCGGACTGACCGCACTGTGGACAGACTGCACTGTGGACAGCCTGCACTGCACACAGACTGCAGTGCGGACAGTCTGCACTGCGGACAGAATGCACTGTGGACAGAATGCACTGTGGACAGACTGCACTGTGGACAGACTGCACTGTATACATTCTGCACATTGGAAGGGCAGCACTGTGGACAGATTGCCCTGTGGACAGGGTGCACTGTGGACAGTCTGCACTGTTGACAGACTGCACTGTGGACAGACCGCACTGTGGACAGACTGCACTGTGGACAGACTGCACTCTATACAGTCTGCAATTTGGACAGACTGCACTGCTGACAGACTGCACTGTGGAGAGCCTGCACTGTGGAAACACTGCACTGTGGACAGACTGCACTGCGGACAGTGTGCACTGTAGACAGACTGCACTGTGGACAGATTGCACTGCGGACAGACTGCACTGCTGACAGACTGCACTGCGGACAGAGAGCGCTGCGGACAGACTGCACTGCGGACAGACTGCACTGTGGACAGACTGCACTGCGGACAGACTGCACTGCGGACAGAATGCACTGTGGACAGACTGCACTGTGGACAGACTGCACTGTGGACAGAATGCACTGTGGACAGACTGCACTGTGGACAGACTGCACTGCGGACAGACTGCCCTGCGGACAGACTGCACTGCGGACAGACTGCACTGCGGACAGACTGCACTGCGGACAGACTGTACTGCTGACAGACTGTACTGCTGACAGACTGCACTGTGGACAGACTGCACTGTATACATTCTGCACATTGGACAGGCAGCACTGTGGACAGATTGCCCTGTGGACAGGGTGCACTGTGGACAGTCTGCACTGTTGACAGACTGCACTGTGGACAGACCGCACTGTGGACAGACTGCACTGTGGACAGACTGCACTCTATACAGTCTGCAATTTGGACAGACTGCACTGCTGACAGACTGCACTGTGGAGAGCCTGCACTGTGGAAACACTGCACTGTGGACAGACTGCACTGCGGACAGTGTGCACTGTAGACAGACTGCACTGTGGACAGATTGCACTGCGGACAGACTGCACTGCTGACAGACTGCACTGCGGACAGAGAGCGCTGCGGACAGACTGCACTGCGGACAGACTGCACTGTGGACAGACTGCACTGCGGACAGACTGCACTGCGGACATAATGCACTGTGGACAGACTGCACTGTGGACAGACTGCACTGTGGACAGAATGCACTGTGGACAGACTGCACTGTGGACAGACTGCACTGCGGACAGACTGCCCTGCGGACAGACTGCACTGCGGACAGACTGCACTGCGGACAGACTGCACTGCGGACAGACTGTACTGCTGACACACTGTACTGCTGACAGACTGCACTGTGGACAGACAGCACTGTGGACAGACTGCACTGTGGACAGACTGCACTGTATACAGTCTGCACTGTGGACAGGCTGCACTGCTGACAGACTGCACTGTGGACAGGCTGCACTGCGGACAGACTGCACTGTGGACATACCGCACTGTTAATAGACAGCACTGCGGACTGACTGCACTGCAGACAGACTGCTCTGCAGACAGAGTGCACTGCGGACAGGCTGCACTGTGCACCGACTGCACTGTGGACAGACTGCACTGCGGACAGTCTGTACTGCTGACAGACAGCACTTTGGAGAGACTGCACTGCGGATGGACTGCACTGTGGACAGACTGCACTTTGGACAGACTGCACAGTGGATAGACTGCACTCTGGACAGACTGCACTGTGGACAGTCTGCACTACGGGCAGACTGCACTGTGGAGCGACTGCACTGCGGAATAGACGGCACTGCGGAGAGACTGTACTGTGGACAGACTGCACTGCGGACAGACTGCACTGCGGACAGACTGCACTGTGGACAGGCTGCACTGTGGACAATCTGCACTGTGGAAAGACTGCACTGTGGACTGACGGCATTGCGGACAGACTGCATTGCGGATAGACAGCACTGTGGACAGGCTGCACTGTGGACAATCTGCACTGTGGAAAGACTGCACTGTTGTTAGACTGCACTGTGGACAGACTGCACTGTGGACAGACTGCACTGCGGACAGTCTGCACTGTGGACTGACTGCACTGCGGACAGACGGCACTGCGTACACACTGCGCTGCGGACAGACTGCACTGTGGACAGACTGCTCTGTGGACAGACGTCACTGGGGACAGACTGCTCTGTGGACAGATTGCACTGTGGACAGACTGCAATGTGGACAGACTGCACTGTGGACAGACTGCACTGTGGACAGACTGCACTGTGGACTGATGGCACTGCGGACAGACTGCACTGCGGATAGACTGCACTGCGGACAGACTGCACTGCGGAAAGACTGCACTGCGGACAGACTGCACTTCGGACAGACTTCACTGGGCACAGACTGCACTGTGGACAGACTGCACTTTGGACAGGCTGCACTCTGGACAGACTGCACTCTGGTTAGACTGCACTGCGGACTGACCGCACTGTGGACAGACTGCACTGTGGACAGCCTGCACTGCACACAGACTGCAGTGCGGACAGTCTGCACTGCGGACAGAATGCACTGTGGACAGAATGCACTGTGGACAGACTGCACTGTGGACAGACTGCACTGTATACATTCTGCACATTGGACAGGCAGCACTGTGGACAGATTGCCCTGTGGACAGGGTGCACTGTGGACAGTCTGCACTGTTGACAGACTGCACTGTGGACAGTCTGCACTGTGGACAGACTGCACTGTTGACAGACTGCCCTGCTGACAGACTGCACTGTGGAGAGCCTGCACTGTGGAAACACTGCACTGTGGACAGATTGCACTGCGGACAGACTGCACTGCTGACAGACTGCACTGCGGACAGAGAGCGCTGCGGACAGACTGAACTGCGGACAGGCTGTACTTTGGACAGGCTGCACTGTGGACAGACTGCACTGCGGACAGACTGCACTGCGGACAGAATGCACTGTGGACAGACTGCACTGTGGACAGACTGCACTGTGGACAGACTGCACTGTGGACAGACTGCACTGTGGACAGACTGCACTGCGGACAGACTGCCCTGCGGACAGACTGCACTGCTGACAGACTGTACTGCTGACAGACTGCACTGTGGACAGACCTCACTGTGCACAGACCGCACTGTGGACAGACTTCACAATGGACAGAATGCACAGTGGACAGGCTGCACACCAGACAGACTGCACTGCGGACTGGATGCACTGTAGACAGAGTGCACTGCGGACAGACTGCACTGCATATGGACTGCACTGCGGACAGACTGCACTGTGAACAGACTGCACTGCGGACAGACTGCACTGCGGACAGACTGCACTGTGGACAGGCTGCACTGTGGACATACTGCACTGTGGACAGACTGCACAGTTGTTAGACTGCACTGTGGACTGACTGCATTGTGGACAGACGGCACTGCGGACAGACAGCGCTGCGGACAGACTGAACTGCGGACAGACTGCAATGCGCACCGACTGCACTGCGGAAAGACTGCACTGCGGACAGACTGCACTGCGGACAGACTTCACTGCGGACAGACTGCACTGCGGACAGACTGCACTGTGGACAGACTGCACTGCAGACAGACTGCTCTGCAGACAGAGTGCACTGCGGACAGGCTGCACTGTGCACAGACTGCACTGCGGACAGACTGTACTGCTGACAGACTGCACTGTGGACAGACTGCACTGTGGACAAACTGCACTGTGGACAGGCTGCACTGTGGACAATCTGCCCTGTGGAAATACTGCACTGTTGTTTGACTGCACTGTGGACAGGCTGCACTGTGGACAATCTGCACTGTGGACAGACTGCACTGTTGTTAGACTGCACTGTAGACAGACTGCACTGCGGACAGACTGCACTGCGGACAGTCTGCACTGTGGACTGACTGCACTGTGGACAGACGGCACTGCGTACACACTGCGCTGCGGACAGGCTGCACTGCGGACAGACTGCACTGCGGACAGACTGCACTGCAGACAGACTGCACTGTGGACAGGCTGCACTGTGGACAATCTGCCCTGTGGAAATACTGCACTGTTGTTTGACTGCACTGTGGACAGACTGCAATGCGGACAGACTGCACTGCGGACAGTCTGTACTGTGGACTGACTGCACTGCGGACAGCCGGCACTGCGTACACACTGCGCTGCGGACAGGCTGCACTGCGGACAGACTGCACTGTGGACTGACTGCATTGTGGACAGACTGCACTGTGGACAGACTGCACTGCGGGCAGTCTGCACTGCGGACAGACTGCACTGCGGACAGACTTCACTGGGCACAGACTGCACTGTGGACAGACTGCACTTTGGACAGGCTGCACTCTGGACAGACTGCACTCTGGTTAGACTGCACTGCGGACTGACCGCACTGTGGACAGACTGCACTGTGGACAGCCTGCACTGCACACAGACTGCAGTGCGGACAGTCTGCACTGCGGACAGAATGCACTGTGGACAGACTGCACTGTGGACAGACTGCACTGTGGACAGACTGCACTGTATACATTCTGCACATTGGACAGGCAGCACTGTGGACAGATTGCCCTGTGGACAGGGTGCACTGTGGACAGTCTGCACTGTTGACAGACTGCACTGTGGACAGACTGCACTGTGGACAGACTGCACTCTATACAGTCTGCAATTTGGACAGACTGCACTGCTGACAGACTGCACTGTGGAGAGCCTGCACTGTGGAAACACTGCACTGTGGACAGACTGCACTGCGGACAGTGTGCACTGTAGACAGACTGCACTGTGGACAGATTGCACTGCGGACAGACTGCACTGCTGACAGACTGCACTGCGGACAGAGAGCGCTGCGGACAGACTGCACTGCGGACAGACTGCACTGTGGACAGACTGCACTGCGGACAGACTGCACTGCGGACAGAATGCACTGTGGACAGACTGCACTGTGGACAGACTGCACTGTGGACAGAATGCACTGTGGACAGACTGCACTGTGGACAGACTGCACTGCGGACAGACTGCCCTGCGGACAGACTGCACTGCGGACAGACTGCACTGCGGACAGACTGCACTGCGGACAGACTGTACTGCTGACACACTGTACTGCTGACAGACTGCACTGTGGACAGACAGCACTGTGGACAGACTGCACTGTGGACAGACTGCACTGTATACAGTCTGCACTGTGGACAGGCTGCACTGCTGACAGACTGCACTGTGGACAGGCTGCACTGCGGACAGACTGCACTGTGGACAAACCGCACTGTTAATAGACAGCACTGCGGACTGACTGCACTGCAGACAGACTGCTCTGCAGACAGAGTGCACTGCGGACAGGCTGCACTGTGCACCGACTGCACTGTGGACAGACTGCACTGCGGACAGTCTGTACTGCTGACAGACAGCACTTTGGAGAGACTGCACTGCGGATGGACTGCACTGTGGACAGACTGCACTTTGGACAGACTGCACAGTGGACAGACTACACTCTGGACAGACTGCACTGTGGACAGTCTGCACTACGGGCAGACTGCACTGTGGAGCGACTGCACTGCGGAAAGACTGCACTGCGGAGAGACTGTACTGTGGACAGACTGCACTGCGGACAGACTGCACTGCGGACAGACTGCACTGTGGACAGGCTGCACTGTGGACAATCTGCACTGTGGAAAGACTGCACTGTTGTTAGACTGCACTGTGGACAGACTGCACTGCGGACAGACTGTACTGCGGACAGACTGCACTGCGGACAGTCTGCACTGTGGACTGACTGCACTGCGGACAGACGTCACTGCGTACACACTGCGCTGCGGACAGACTGCACTGCGGACAGACTGCACTGTGGACAGACGTCACTGGGGACAGACTGCTCTGTGGACAGACTGCACTGTGGACAGACTGCACTGTGGACAGACTGCAATGTGGACAGACTGCACTGTGGACTGACGGCATTGCGGATAGACAGCACTGTGGACAGGCTGCACTGTGGAAAATCTGCACTGTGGACAGACGTCACTGGGGACAGACTGCTCTGTGGACAGACTGCACTGTGGACAGACTGCACTGTGGACAGACTGCAATGTGGACAGACTGCACTGTGGACTGACGGCATTGCGGATAGACAGCACTGTGGACAGACTGCACTGTGGAAAGACTGCACTGTTGTTAGACTGCACTGTGGACAGACTGCACTGTGGACAGACTGCACTGCGGACAGTCTGCACTGTGGACTGACTGCACTGCGGACAGACGGCACTGCGTACACACTGCGCTGCGGACAGACTGCACTGTGGACAGACTGCTCTGTGGACAGACGTCACTGGGGACAGACTGCTCTGTGGACAGATTGCACTGTGGACAGACTGCACTGTGGACAGACTGCACTGTGGACAGACTGCACTGTGGACAGACTGCACTGCGGACAGACTGCACTGCGGATAGACTGCACTGCGGACAGACTGCACTGCGGAAAGACTGCACTGCGGACAGACTGCACTTCGGACAGACTTCACTGGGCACAGACTGCACTGTGGACAGACTGCACTTTGGACAGGCTGCACTCTGGACAGACTGCACTCTGGTTAGACTGCACTGCGGACTGACCGCACTGTGGACAGACTGCACTGTGGACAGCCTGCACTGCACCCAGACTGCAGTGCGGACAGTCTGCACTGCGGACAGAATGCACTGTGGACAGAATGCACTGTGGACAGACTGCACTGTTGACAGACTGCACTGTATACATTCTGCACATTGGACAGGCAGCACTGTGGACAGATTGCCCTGTGGACAGGGTGCACTGTGGACAGTCTGCACTGTTGACAGACTGCACTGTGGACAGTCTGCACTGTGGACAGACTGCACTGTTGACAGACTGCACTGCTGACAGACTGCACTGTGGAGAGCCTGCACTGTGGAAACACTGCACTGTGGACAGACTGCACTGCGGACAGTGTGCACTGTAGACAGACTGCACTGTGGACAGGTTGCACTGCGTACAGACTGCACTGCTGACAGACTGCACTGCGGACAGAGAGCGCTGAGGACAGACTGAACTGCGGACAGGCTGTACTTTGGACAGGCTGCACTGTGGACAGACTGCACTGCGGACAGACTGCACTGCGGACAGACTGCACTGCGGACAGACTGCACTGCGGACAGACTGTACTGCTGACAGACTGCACTGTGGACAGACCTCACTGTGCACAGACCGCACTGTGGACAGACTTCACAATGGACAGAATGCACAGTGGACAGGCTGCACACCAGACAGACTGCACTGCGGACTGGATGCACTGTAGACAGAGTGCACTGCGGACATACTGCACTGCATATGGACTGCACTGCGGACAGACTGCACTGTGAACAGACTGCACTGCGGACAGACTGAACTGCGGACAGACTGCACTGCGCACCGACTGCACTGCGGAAAGACTGCACTGCGGACAGACTGCACTGCGGAAAGACTGCACTGCGGACAGACTGCACTGTGGACAGACTGCACTGCGGACAGACTGCACTGCGGACAGACTGCACTGCGGACAGACTGCACTGCGGACAGACTGCACTGTGGACAGACTGCACTGCGGACAGACTGCACTGCGGACAGACTGCACTGCGGACAGACTGCACTGTGGACAGGCTGCACTGTGGACAATCTGCACTGTGGACAGACTGCACTGTTGTTAGACTGCACTGTAGACAGACTGCACTGCGGACAGACTGCACTGCGGACAGTCTGCACTGTGGACTGACTGCACTGTGGACAGACGGCACTGCGTACACACTGCGCTGCGGACAGGCTGCACTGCGGACAGACTGCACTGCGGACAGACTGCACTGCAGACAGACTGCACTGTGGACAGGCTGCACTGTGGACAATCTGCCCTGTGGAAATACTGCACTGTTGTTTGACTGCACTGTGGACAGACTGCAATGCGGACAGACTGCACTGCGGACAGTCTGTACTGTGGACTGACTGCACTGCGGACAGCCGGCACTGCGTACACACTGCGCTGCGGACAGGCTGCACTGCGGACAGACTGCACTGTGGACTGACTGCATTGTGGACAGACTGCACTGTGGACAGACTGCACTGCGGGCAGTCTGCACTGCGGACAGACTGCACTGCGGACAGACTTCACTGGGCACAGACTGCACTGTGGACAGACTGCACTGTGGACAGACTGCACTCTATACAGTCTGCAATTTGGACAGACTGCACTGCTGACAGACTGCACTGTGGAGAGCCTGCACTGTGGAAACACTGCACTGTGGACAGACTGCACTGCGGACAGTGTGCACTGTAGTCAGACTGCACTGTGGACAGATTGCACTGCGGACAGACTGCACTGCTGACAGACTGCACTGCGGACAGAGAGCGCTGCGGACAGACTGAACTGCGGACAGGCTGTACTTTGGACAGACTGCACTGCGGACAGACTGCACTGCGGACAGAATGCACTGTGGACAGACTGCACTGTGGACAGACTGCACTGTGGACAGAATGCACTGTGGACAGACTGCACTGTGGACAGACTGCACTGCGGACAGACTGCCCTGCGGACAGACTGCACTGCGGACAGACTGCACTGCGGACAGACTGCACTGCTGACAGACTGTACTGTGGACAGACTGCACTGTGGACAGACCGCACTGTGGACAGACTTCACAATGGACAGAATGCACAGTGGACAGGCTGCACACCAGACAGACTGCACTGCGGACTGGATGCACTGTAGACAGAGTGCACTGCCGTCAGACTGCACTGCATATGGACTGCACTGCGGACAGACTGCACTGTGAACAGACTGCACTGCGGACAGACTGCACTGCGGACAGACTGCACTACGGACAGGCTGCACTGTGGACATACTGCACTGTGGACAGACTGCACAGTTGTTAGACTGCACTGTGGACTGACTGCATTGTGGACAGACGGCACTGCGGACAGACAGCGCTGCGGACAGACTGAACTGCGGACAGACTGCACTGCGCACCGACTGCACTGCGGAAAGACTGCACTGCGGACAGACTGCACTGCGGACAGACTTCACTGCGGACAGACTGCACTGCGGACAGACTGCACTGTGGACAGACTGCACTGCAGACAGACTGCTCTGCAGACAGACTGCACTTTGGAGAGTCTGCACTGCGGACAGACTGCACTTTGGACAGACTGCACTGTGGACAGACTGCACTGTGGACAAACTGCACTGTGGGCAGTCTGCACTGCGGGCAGACTACACTGTGGAGCGACTGCACTGCGGAAAGACTGCACTGCGGACAGACTGCACTGTGGACAGACTGCACTGCGGACAGACTGCACTGCGGACAGACTGCACTGCGGACAGTCTGCACTGTGGACAGACTGCACTGCGGACAGACTGCACTGCGGACAGACTGCACTGCGGACAGACTGCACTGTGGACAGGCTGCACTGTGGACAATCTGCACTGTGGACAGACTGCACTGTTGTTAGACTGCACTGTAGACAGACTGCACTGCGGACAGACTGCACTGCGGACAGTCTGCACTGTGGACTGACTGCACTGTGGACAGACGGCACTGCGTACACACTGCGCTGCGGACAGGCTGCACTGCGGACAGACTGCACTGCGGACAGACTGCACTGCAGACAGACTGCACTGTGGACAGGCTGCACTGTGGACAATCTGCACTGTGGAAATACTGCACTGTTGTTTGACTGCACTGTGGACAGACTGCAATGCGGACAGACTGCACTGCGGACAGTCTGTACTGTGGACTGACTGCACTGCGGACAGCCGGCACTGCGTACACACTGCGCTGCGGACAGGCTGCACTGCGGACAGACTGCACTGTGGACTGACTGCATTGTGGACAGACTGCACTGTGGACAGACTGCACTGCGGGCAGTCTGCACTGCGGACAGACTGCACTGCGGACAGACGGCAATGCGGACAGACAGCGCTGCGGACAGACTGAACTGCGGACAGAATGCACTGTGTACCGACTGCACTGCGGACAGATTGCACTGCGGACAGACTGCACTGCGGACAGACTCCACTGCGGACAGACGGCACTGCGGACAGACAGCGCTGTGGACGGACTGCACTATGGACAGACTGCACTGCGTACAGACTGAACTGCGGACAGACTGCTCTGAGGACAGACTGCACTGTGGTTAGACTGCACTGCGTACTGACCGCACTGTGGACGGACCTCACTGTGGACAGACTGCACTGTGGACAGTCTGCACTGCTGACAGACTGACCTGCTGACAGACTCCACTGTGGACAGGCTGCACTGTGGACAGATTGCACAGCGGACAGACGGCAGTGCGGACAGACTGCACTGTGGACAGACTGCAATGCTGACCGACTGCACTGCTGACAGACTGCACTGTGGACAGGCTGCACTGTGGACAATCTGCACTGTGGACAGACTGCACTGTTGTTAGACTGCACTGTGGACAGACTGCACTGCGGAATGACTGCACTGCGGAAAATCTGCACTGTGGACTGACTGCACTGCGGACAGACGGCACTGCGTACACACTGCGCTGCGGACAGACTGCACTGCGGACAGACTGCACTGTGGACAGACTTCACTGGGGACAGACTGCTCTGTGGACAGACTGCGCTGTGGACAGACTGCACTGTGGACAGACTGCACTGTGGACAGACTGCACTGTGGACAGATTGCACTGTGGACTGGCTGCATTGTGGACAGACTGCACTGTGGACAGACTGCACTGCAGACAGTCTGCACTGCGGACAGACTGCACTCCGGACAGACGGCACTGCGGACAGACAGCGCTGCGGACCGACTGAACTGCGGACAGACTGCACTGCGGACAGACTGCACTGCGGACAGACTGCACTGCGGACAGACTGCACTGCGGACAGACTGCACTGCGGACAGACGGCACTGCGGACAGACAGCGCTGTGGACAGTCTGCACTATGGACAGACTGCACTGCGTACAGACTGAACTGCGGACTGACTGCACTGCGGATAGACTGCACTGCGGACAGACGGCACTGCGGACAGACTGCACTGTGGACAGACTGCACTGCGAACAGACTGCACTGCAGAAAGACTGCCCTGCGGACTGGGTGCACTGTGGACAGTCTGAACTGTGGACAGACTGCACTGTGGACAGACAGCACTGTGGACAGGCTGCACTGTGGACAGACTGCACTGTATACAGTCTGCACTGTGGACAGGCTGCACTGCTGACAGACTGCGCTGCGGACAGACTGCACTGTGGACAGACTGCACTGTGGACAGACGTCACTGGGGACAGACTACTCTGTGGACAGACTGCACTGTGGACAGACTGCACTGTGGACAGACTGCAATGTGGACAGACTGCACTGTGGACTGACGGCATTGCGGACAGACTGCACTGCGGATAGACAGCACTGTGGACAGGCTGCACTGTGGACAATCTGCACTGTGGAAAGACTGCACTGTTGTTAGACTGCACTGTGGACAGACTGCACTGTGGACAGACTGCACTGCGGACACTCTGCACTGTGGACTGACTGCACTGCGGACAGACGGCACTGCGTACACACTGCGCTGCGGACAGACTGCACTGTGGACAGACTGCACTGTGGACAGACTGCACTGTGGACAGACTGCACTGTGGACAGACTGCACTGTGGACAGACTGCACTGCGGACAGACTGCTCTGTGGACAGACTGCACTGTGGACGGACTGCACTGTGGACAGACTGCACTGTGGACAGACCGCACTGTGGACAGGCTGCACTGTGGACAATCTGCACTGTGGAAAGACTGCACTGTTGTTAGACTGCACTGTGGACAGACTGCACTGTGGACAGACTGCACTGCGGACAGTCTGCACTGTGGACTGACTGCACTGCGGACAGACGGCACTGCGTACACACTGCGCTGCGGACAGACTGCACTGCGGACAGACTGCACTGCGGACAGACTGCACTTTGGACAGGATGCACTCTGGACAGACTGCACTCTGTTTAGACTGCACTGCGGACTGACCGCACTGTGGACAGACTGCACTGTGGACAGCCTGCACTGCACACAGACTGCAGTGCGGACAGTCTGCACTGCGGACAGAATGCACTGTGGACAGACTGCACTGTATACATTCTGCACATTGGACAGGCAGCACTGTGGACAGATTGCCCTGTGGACAGGGTGCACTGTGGACAGTCTGCACTGTTGACAGACTGCACTGTGGACAGACCGCACTGCGGACAGACTGCACTGTGGACAGACTGCACTGTGGACAGACTGCACTCTATACAGTCTGCAATTTGGACAGACTGCACTGCTGACAGACTGCACTGTGGAGAGCCTGCACTGTGGAAACACTGCACTGTGGACAGACTGCACTGCGGACAGTGTGCACTGTAGACAGACTGCACTGTGGACATATTGCACTGCGGACAGACTGCACTGCGGACAGAGAGCGCTGCGGACAGACTGAACTGCGGACAGGCTGAACTTTGGACAGGCTGCACTGTGGACAGACTGCACTGCGGACAGACTGCACTGTGGACAGACTGCACTGTGGACAGAATGCACTGTGGACAGACTGCACTGTGGACAGACTGCACTGTGGACAGACTGCACTGTGGACAGAATGCACTGTGGACAGACTGCACTGTGGACAGACTGCACTGTGGACAGAATGCAGTGCGGACAGACTGCACTGTGGACAGACTGCACTGCGGACAGACTGCACTATGGACAGACTGCACTGTGGACAGACTGCACTGTGGACAGACTGCACTGTGGACAGAATGCACTGTGGACAGACTGCACTGTGGACAGACTGCACTGTGGACAGACTGCACTGTGGACAGACTGCACTGCGGACAGACTGCACTGCGGACAGACTGCCCTGCGGACAGACTGCACTGCGGACAGACTGCACTGCGGACAGACTGCACTGCGGACAGACTGTACTGCTGACAGACTGTACTGCTGACAGACTGCACTGTGGACAGACTGCACTGTGGACAGAATGCACTGTGGACAGACTGCACTGTGGACAGACTGCACTGTGGACAGACTGCACTGCGGACAGACTGCCCTGCGGACAGACTGCACTGTGGACAGACTGTACTGCTGACAGACTGCACTGTGGACAGACTGCACTGTGGACAGACCGCACTGTGGACAGACTTCACAATGGACAGACTGCACTGTGGACAGACTGCACTGTGGACAGACTGCAATGCTGACCAACTGCACTGCTGACAGGCTGCACTGTGGACAGGCTGCACTGTGGACAGACTGCACCGCGGACAGAATGCACTGCATACGGACTGCACTGCGGACAGACTGCACAGCGGACAGACTGTAATGCTGACCGACTGCACTGCTGACAGACTGCACTGTGGACAGGCTGCACTGTGGACAGACTGCACACCAGACAGACTGCACTGCGGACAGACTGCAGTGCAGACAGACTGCACTGTGGACTGGATGCACTGTAGACAGAGTGCACTGCGGACAGACTGCACTGCATATGGACTGCACTGCGGACAGACTGCACTGCGGACAGACTGCACTGTGGACAGACTGCACTGCGGAAAGACTGCACTGCGGACAGACTGCACTGTGAACAGACTGCACTGCGGACAGACTGCACTGCGGACAGACTGCACTGCGGACAGGCTGCACTGTGGACATACTGCACTGTGGACAGACTGCACAGTTGTTAGACTGCACTGTGGACTGACTGCACTGTGGACAGACGGCACTGCGGACAGACAGCGCTGCGGACAGACTGAACTGCGGACAGACTGCACTGCGCACCGACTGCACTGCGGAAAGACTGCACTGTGGACAGACTGCACTGCAGACAGACTTCACTGCGGACAGACTGCACTGCGGACAGACTGCACTGTGGACAGACTGCACTGCAGACAGACTGCTCTGCAGACAGAGTGCACTGCGGACAGGCTGCACTGTGCACAGACTGCACTGCGGACAGACTGTACTGCTGACAGACTGCACTTTGGACAGACTGCACTGTGGACAAACTGCACTGTGGAGCGACTGCACTGTGGACAGACTGCACTGCGGACAGACTGCACTGTGGACAATCTGCACTGTGGACAGACTGCACTGTTGTTAGACTGCACTGTAGACAGACTGCACTGCGGACAGACTGCACTGCGGACAGTCTGCACTGTGGACTGACTGCACTGTGGACAGACGGCACTGCGGGCAGACTACACTGTGGAGCGACTGCACTGCGGAAAGACTGCACTGCGGACAGACTGCACTGTGGACAGACTGCACTGCGGACAGACTGCACTGCGGACAGTCTGCACTGTGGACAGGCTGCACTGTGGACAATCTGCACTGTGGACAGACTGCACTGTTGTTAGACTGCACTGTAGACAGACTGCACTGTGGACAGACTGCACTGCGGACAGACTGCACTGCGGACAGACTGCACTGTGGACAGGCTGCACTGTGGACAATCTGCACTGTGGACAGACTGCACTGTTGTTAGACTGCACTGTAGACAGACTGCACTGCGGACAGACTGCACTGCGGACAGACTGCACTGCAGACAGACTGCACTGTGGACAGGCTGCACTGTGGACAATCTGCCCTGTGGAAATACTGCACTGTTGTTTGACTGCACTTTGGACAGACTGCAATGCGGACAGACTGCACTGCGGACAGTCTGTACTGTGGACTGACTGCACTGCGGACAGCCGGCACTGCGTACACACTGCGCTGCGGACAGGCTGCACTGCGGACAGACTGCACTGTGGACTGACTGCATTGTGGACAGACTGCACTGTGGACAGACTGCACTGCGGGCAGTCTGCACTGCGGACAGACTGCACTGCGGACAGACGGCAATGCGGACAGACAGCGCTGCGGACAGACTGAACTGCGGACAGACTGCACTGTGTACCGACTGCACTGCGGACAGACTGCACTGCGGACAGACTGCACTGCGGACAGACTCCACTGCGGACAGACGGCACTGCGGACAGACAGCGCTGTGGACGGACTGCACTATGGACAGACTGCACTGCGTACAGACTGAACTGCGGACAGACTGCTCTGAGGACAGACTGCACTGTAGTTAGACTGCACTGCGGACTGACCGCACTGTGGACGGACCTCACTGTGGACAGACTGCACTGCGGTTAGACTGCACTGTGGACTGACCGCACTGTGGAACGACCGCACTGTGGACAGTCTGCACTGCTGACAGACTGCACTGTGGACAGGCTGCACTGTGGACAGACTGCACACCAGACAGACAGCACTGCGGACAGACTGCAGTGCAGACAGACTGCACTGTGGACAGGCTACACTGTGGACAGACTGCACACCAGACAGACTGCACTGCGGACAGACTGCAGTGCAGACAGACTGCACTGTGGACTGGATGCACTGTAGACAGAGTGCACTGCGGACAGACTGCACTGCATATGGACTGCACTGCGGACAGACTGCACTGTGAACAGACTGCACTGCGGACAGACTGCACTGCGGACAGACTGCACTGCGGAAAGGCTGCACTGTGGACATACTGCACTGTGGACAGGCTGCACTGTGGACAGACTGCACAGTTGTTAGACTGCACTGTGGACTGACTGCATTGTGGACAGACGGCACTGCGGACAGAGAGCGCTGCGGACAGACTGAACTGCGGACAGACTGCACTGCGCACCGACTGCACTGCGGAAAGACTGCACTGCGGACAGACAGCACTGCGGACAGACTTCACTGCGGACAGACTGCACTGCGGACAGACTGCACTGTGGACAGACTGCACTGCAGACAGACTGCTCTGCAGACAGAGTGCACTGCGGACAGGCTGCACTGTGCACAGACTGCACTGCGGACAGACTGTACTGCTGACAGACTGCACTTTGGAGAGACTGCACTGCGGACAGACTGCACTGTGGACAGACTGCACTGTGGACAGACTGCACTGTGGACAAACTGCACTGTGGGCAGTCTGCACTGCGGGCAGACTACACTGTGGAGCGACTGCACTGCGTAAAGACTGCACTGCGGACAGACTGCACTGTGGACAGACTGCACTGCGGACAGACTGCACTGCGGACAGACTGCACTGTGGACAGGCTGCACTGTGGACAATCTGCACTGTGGACAGACTGCACTGTTGTTAGACTGCACTGTAGACAGACTGCACTGCGGACAGACTGCACTGCGGACAGTCTGCACTGTGGACTGACTGCACTGTGGACAGACGGCACTGCGTACACACTGCGCTGCGGACAGGCTGCACTGCGGACAGACTGCACTGCGGACAGACTGCACTGCAGACAGACTGCACTGTGGACAGGCTGCACTGTGGACAATCTGCACTGTGGAAATACTGCACTGTTGTTTGACTGCACTGTGGACAGACTGCAATGCGGACAGACTGCACTGCGGACAGTCTGTACTGTGGACTGACTGCACTGCGGACAGCCGGCACTGCGTACACACTGCGCTGCGGACAGGCTGCACTGCGGACAGACTGCACTGTGGACTGACTGCATTGTGGACAGACTGCACTGTGGACAGACTGCACTGCGGGCAGTCTGCACTGCGGACAGACTGCACTGCGGACAGACGGCAATGCGGACAGACAGCGCTGCGGACAGACTGAACTGCGGACAGACTGCACTGTGTACCGACTGCACTGCGGACAGACTGCACTGCGGACAGACTGCACTGCGGACAGACTCCACTGCGGACAGACGGCACTGCGGACAGACAGCGCTGTGGACGGACTGCACTATGGACAGACTGCACTGCGTACAGACTGAACTGCGGACAGACTGCTCTGAGGACAGACTGCACTGTGGTTAGACTGCACTGCGGACTGACCGCACTGTGGACGGACCTCACTGTGGACAGACTGCACTGTGGACAGTCTGCACTGCTGACAGACTGACCTGCTGACAGACTCCACTGTGGACAGGCTGCACTGTGGACAGATTGCACAGCGGACAGACGGCAGTGCGGACAGACTGCACTGTGGACAGACTGCAATGCTGACCGACTGCACTGCTGACAGACTGCACTGTGGACAGGCTGCACTGTGGACAATCTGCACTGTGGACAGACTGCACTGTTGTTAGACTGCACTGTGGACAGACTGCACTGTGGAATGACTGCACTGCGGAAAATCTGCACTGTGGACTGACTGCACTGCGGACAGACGGCACTGCGTACACACTGCGCTGCGGACAGACTGCACTGCGGACAGACTGCACTGTGGACAGACTTCACTGGGGACAGACTGCTCTGTGGACAGACTGCGCTGTGGACAGACTGCACTGTGGACAGACTGCACTGTGGACAGACTGCACTGTGGACAGATTGCACTGTGGACTGGCTGCATTGTGGACAGACTGCACTGTGGACAGACTGCACTGCAGACAGTCTGCACTGCGGACAGACTGCACTCCGGACAGACGGCACTGCGGACAGACAGCGCTGCGGACCGACTGAACTGCGGACAGACTGCACTGCGGACAGACTGCACTGCGGACAGACTGCACTGTGGACAGACTGCACTGCGGACAGACAGCGCTGTGGACAGACTGCACTACGGACAGACTGCACTGCGTACAGACTGAACTGCGGACTGACTGCACTGCGGATAGACTGCACTGCGGACAGACGGCACTGCGGACAGACTGCACTGTGGACAGACTGCACTGCGGACAGACTGCACTGCAGAAAGACTGCCCTGCGGACTGGGTGCATTGTGGACAGTCTGAACTGTGGACAGACTGCACTGTGGACAGACAGCACTGTGGACAGACTGCACTGTGGACAGACTGCACTGTATACAGTCTGCACTGTGGACAGGCTGCACTGCTGACAGACTGCGCTGCGGACAGACTGCACTGCGGACAGACTGCACTGTGGACAGACGTCACTGGGGACAGACTGCTCTGTGGACAGACTGCACTGCGGACAGACTGCACTGTGGACAGACTGCACTGTGGACAGGCTGCACTGTGGACAATCTGCACTGTGGAAAGACTGCACTGTTGTTAGACTGCACTGTGGACAGACTGCACTGTGGACAGACTGCACTGCGGACAGTCTGCACTGTGGACTGACTGCACTGCGGACAGACGGCACTGCGTACACACTGCGCTGCGGACAGACTGCACTGTGGACAGACTGCTCTGTGGACAGACGTCACTGGGGACAGACTGCTCTGTGGACAGATTGCACTGTGGACAGACTGCACTGTGGACAGACTGCACTGTGGACAGACTGCACTGTGGACAGACTGCACTGTGGACTGATGGCACTGCGGACAGACTGCACTGCGGATAGACTGCACTGCGGACAGACTGCACTGCGGAAAGACTGCACTGCGGAAAGACTGCACTGCGGACAGACTGCACTTCGGACAGGCTGCACTGTGGACTGGCTGCACTGTGGACAGACTTCACTGGGCACAGACTGCTCTGTGGACAGACTGCACTTTGGACAGGCTGCACTCTGGACAGACTGCACTCTGGTTAGACTGCACTGCGGACAGTCTACACTTCGGACAGAATGCACTGTGGACAGAATGCACTGTGGACAGACTGCACTGTGGACAGACTGCACTGTGGACAGACTGCACTCTATACAGTCTGCAATTTGGACAGACTGCACTGCTGACAGACTGCACTGTGGAGAGCCTGCACTGTGGAAACACTGCACTGTGGACAGACTGCACTGCGGACAGTGTGCACTGTTGACAGACTGCACTGTGGACAGATTGCACTGCGGACAGACTGCACTGCGGACAGGCTGCACTGCTGACAGACTGCACTGCGGACAGAGAGCGCTGCGGACAGACTGAACTGCGGACAGGCTGTACTTTGGACAGGCTGCACTGCGGACAGACTGCACTGTGGACAGACTGCACTGCGGACAGACTGCACTGCGGACAGAATGCACTGTGGACAGACTGCACTGTGGACAGAATGCACTGTGGACAGACTGCACTGTGGACAGGCTGCACTGTGGACAGACTGCACTGCGGACAGACTGCACTGCGGACAGAATGCACTGTGGACAGACTGCACTGCGGACAGACTGCACTGCGGATAGAATGCACTGTGGACAGACTGCACTGTGGACAGACTGCACTGTGGACAGAATGCACTGTGGACAGACTGCACTGTGGACAGACTGCACTGTGGACAGAATGCACTGCGGACAGACTGCACTGTGGACAGACTGCACTGCGGACAGACTGCCCTGCGGACAGACTGCACTGCGGACAGACTGCACTGCGGACAGACTGCCCTGCGGACAGACTGCACTGCGGACAGACTGCACTGCGGACAGACTGCACTGCTGACAGACTGCACTGTGGACAGACCTCACTGTGCACAGACTGCACTGTGGACAGACTTCACAATGGACAGACTGCACTGTGGACAGACTGCACTGTGGAAAGATTGCACTGTGGACAGTCCGCACTGTGGACAGGCTGCACTGTGGACAGACTGCACAGCGGACAGACTGCACTGCGGACAGACTGCACCGCGGACAGAATGCACTGTGGACAGGATGCACTGCGGACAGACTGCACACCAGACAGACTGCACTGCGGACAGACTGCACTGCAGACAGACTGCACTGTGGACAGACTGCACTGTGGACAGACTGCACACCAGACAGACTGCACTGTGGACAGACTGCACTGCAGACAGACTGCACAGCGGACAGACTGTAATGCTGACCGACTGCACTGCTGACAGACTGCACTGTGGACAGGCTGCACTGTGGACAGACTGCACACCAGACAGACTGCACTGCGGACAGACTGCAGTGCAGACAGACTGCACTGTGGACTGGATGCACTGTAGACAGAGTGCACTGCGGACAGACTGCACTGCATATGGACTGCACTGCGGACAGACTGCACTGCGGACAGACTGCACTGCGGACAGGCTGCACTGTGTACATACTGCACTGTGGACAGACTGCACAGTTGTTAGACTGCACTGTGGACTGACTGCATTGTGGACAGACGGCACTGCGGACAGACAGCGCTGCGGACAGACTGAACTGCGGACAGACTGCACTGCGCACCGACTGCACTGCGGAAAGACTGCACTGCGGACAGACTGCACTGCGGACAGACTTCACTGCGGACAGACTGCACTGCGGACAGACTGCACTGTGGACAGACTGCACTGCAGACAGACTGCTCTGCAGACAGAGTGCACTGCGGACAGGCTGCACTGTGCCCAGACTGCACTGCGGACAGACTGTACTGCTGACAGACTGCACTTTGGAGAGACTGCACTGCGGACAGACTGCACTGTGGACAGACTGCACTGTGGACAGACTGCACTGTGGACAAACTGCACTGTGGGCAGTCTGCACTGCGGGCAGACTACACTGTGGAGCGACTGCACTGCGGAAAGACTGCACTGCGGACAGACTGCACTGTGGACAGACTGCACTGTGGACAGGCTGCACTGTGGACAATCTGCCCTGTGGAAATACTGCACTGTTGTTTGACTGCACTGTGGACAGGCTGCACTGTGGACAATCTGCACTGTGGACAGACTGCACTGTTGTTAGACTGCACTGTAGACAGACTGCACTGCGGACAGACTGCACTGCGGACAGTCTGCACTGTGGACTGACTGCACTGTGGACAGACGGCACTGCGTACACACTGCGCTGCGGACAGGCTGCACTGCGGACAGACTGCACTGCGGACAGACTGCACTGCAGACAGACTGCACTGTGGACAGGCTGCACTGTGGACAATCTGCCCTGTGGAAAGACTGCACTGTTGTTTGACTGCACTGTGGACAGACTGCAATGCGGACAGACTGCACTGCGGACAGTCTGTACTGTGGACTGACTGCACTGCGGACAGCCGGCACTGCGTACACACTGCGCTGCGGACAGGCTGCACTGCGGACAGACTGCACTGTGGACTGACTGCATTGTGGACAGACTGCACTGTGGACAGACTGCACTGCGGGCAGTCTGCACTGCGGACAGACTGCACTGCGGAAAGACGGCAATGCGGACAGACAGCGCTGCGGACAGACTGAACTGCGGACAGACTGCACTGTGTACCGACTGCACTGCGGACAGACTGCACTGCGGACAGACTGCACTGTGTACCGACTGCACTGCGGACAGACTGCACTGCGGACAGACTGCACTGCGGACAGACTCCACTGCGGACAGACGGCACTGCGGACAGACAGCGCTGTGGACGGACTGCACTATGGACAGACTGCACTGCGTACAGACTGAACTGCGGACAGACTGCTCTGTGGACAGACTGCACTGTGGACTGACCGCACTGTGGAACGACCGCACTGTGGACAGTCTGCACTGCTGACAGACTGACCTGCTGACAGACTCCACTGTGGACTGGCTGCACTGTGGACAGGCTGCACTGTGGACAATCTGCACTCTGGACTGACTGCACTGCGGACAGACTGCACTGTGGACAGACTGCACTGTGGACAGACTGCACTGTGGACAGATTGCACTGTGGACTGGCTGCAATGAGGACAGACTGCACTGTGGACAGACTGCACTGCAGACAGTCTGCACTGTGGACAGACTGCACTCCGGACAGACGGCACTGCGGACAGACAGCGCTGCGGACCGACTGAACTGCGGACAGACTGCACTGCGGACAGACTGCACTGCGGACAGACTGCACTGCGGACAGACTGCACTGCGGACAGACTGCACTGCGGACAGACAGCGCTGTGGACAGACTGCACTATGGACAGACTGCACTGCGTACAGACTGAACTGCGGACTGACTGCACTGCGGATAGACTGCACTGCGGACAGACGGCACTGCGGACAGACTGCACTGTGGACAGACTGCACTGCGGACAGACTGCACTGCAGAATGACTGCCCTGCGGACTGGGTGCACTGTGGACAGTCTGAACTGTGGACAGACTGCACTGTGGACAGACAGCACTGTGGACAGACTGCACTGTGGACAGACTGCACTGTATACAATCTGCACTGTGGACATGCTGCACTGCTGACAGACTGCGCTGCGGACAGACTGCACTGCGGACAGATTGCACTGTGGACAGACGTCACTGGGGACAGACTGCTCTGTGGACAGACTGCACTGTGGACAGACTGCACTGTGGACAGACTGCAATGTGGACAGACTGCACTGTGGACTGACGGCATTGCGGACAGACTGCACTGTGGACAGACTGCACTGCGGACAGGCTGCACTGTGGACAATCTGCACTGTGGAAAGACTGCACTGATGTTAGACTGCACTGTGGACAGACTGCACTGCGGACAGTCTGCACTGTGGACTGACTGCACTGCGGACAGACGGCACTGCGTACACACTGCGCTGCGGACAGACTGAACTGTGGACAGACTGCTCTGTGGACAGACGTCACTGGGGACAGACTGCTCTGTGGACAGATTGCACTGTGGACAGACTGCACTGTGGACAGACTGCACTGTGGACAGACTGCACTGTGGACAGACTGCAATGTGGACTGATGGCACTGCGGACAGACTGCACTGCGGACAGGCTGCACTGTGGACATACTGCACTGTGGACAGACTGCACAGTTGTTAGACTGCACTGTGGACTGACTGCATTGTGGACAGACGGCACTGCGGACAGACAGCGCTGCGGACAGACTGAACTGCGGACAGACTGCACTGCGCACCGACTGCACTGCGGAAAGACTGCGTTGCGGACAGACTGCACTGTGGACAGACTGCACTGCAGACAGACTGCTCTGCAGACAGAGTGCACTGCGGACAGGCTGCACTGTGCACAGACTGCACTGCGGACAGACTGTACTGCTGACAGACTGCACTTTGGAGAGACTGCACTGCGGACAGACTGCACTGTGGACAGACTGCACTGTGGACAGACTGCACTGTGGACAAACTGCACTGTGGGCAGTCTGCACTGCGGGCAGACTACACTGTGGAGCGACTGCACTGCGGAAAGACTGCACTGCGGACAGACTGCACTGTGGACAGACTGCACTGCGGACTGACTGCACTGCGGACAGACTGCACTGTGGACAGGCTGCACTGTGGACAATCTGCACTGTGGACAGACTGCACTGTTGTTAGACTGCACTGTAGACAGACTGCACTGCGGACAGACTGCACTGCGGACAGTCTGCACTGTGGACTGACTGCACTGTGGACAGACGGCACTGCGTACACACTGCGCTGCGGACAGGCTGCACTGCGGACAGACTGCACTGCGGACAGACGGCACTGCGGACAGACAGCGCTGTGGACAGACTGCACTATGGACAGACTGCACTGCGTACAGACTGAACTGCGGACTGACTGCACTGCGGATAGACTGCACTGCGGACAGACGGCACTGCGGACAGACTGCACTGTGGACAGACTGCACTGCGGACAGACTGCACTGCAGAAAGACTGCCCTGCGGACTGGGTGCACTGTGGACAGTCTGAACTGTGGACAGACTGCACTGTGGACAGACAGCACTGTGGACAGACTGCACTGTGGACAGACTGCACTGTATACAGTCTGCACTGTGGACAGGCTGCACTGCTGACAGACTGCGCTGCGGACAGACTGCACTGAGGACAGACTGCACTGTGGACAGACGTCACTGGGGACAGACTGCTCTGTGGACAGACTGAACTGTGGACAGACTGCACTGTGGACAGACTGCACTGTGGACAGACTGCACTGTGGACTGACGGCATTGCGGACAGACAGCACTGTGGACAGGGTGCACTGTGGACAATCTGCACTGTGGAAAGACTGCACTGTTGTTAGACTGCACTGTGGACAGACTGCACTGTGGACAGACTGCACTGCGGACAGTCTGCACTGTGGACTGACTGCACTGCGGACAGACGTCACTGGGGACAGACTGCTCTGTGGACAGACTGAACTGTGGACAGACTGCTCTGTGGACAGACGTCACTGGGGACAGACTGCTCTGTGGACAGATTGCACTGTGGACAGACTGCACTGTGGACAGACTGCACTGTGGACAGACTGCACTGTGGACAGACTGCACTGCGGACAGACTGCACTGCGGATAGACTGCACTGCGGACAGACTGCACTGCGGAAAGACTGCACTGCGGACAGACTGCACTTCGGACAGGCTGCACTGCGGACTGGCTGCGCTGTGGACAGACTTCACTGGGCACAGACTGCTCTGTGGACAGACTGCACTTTGGACAGGCTGCACTCTGGACAGACTGCACTCTGGTTAGACTGCACTGCGGACTGACCGCACTGTGGACAGACTGCACTGTGGACAGCCTGCACTGCACACAGACTGCAGTGTGGACAGGCAGCACTGTGGACAGATTGCCCTGTGGACAGGGTGCACTGTGGACAGTCTGCACTGTTGACAGACTGCACTGTGGACAGACCGCACTGTGGACAGACTGCACTGTGGACAGACTGCACTCTATACAGTCTGCAATTTGGACAGACTGCACTGCTGACAGACTGCACTGTGGAGAGCCTGCACTGTGGAAACACTGCACTGTGGACAGACTGCACTGCGGACAGTGTGCACTGTAGACAGACTGCACTGTGGACAGATTGCACTGCGGACAGACTGCACTGCTGACAGACTGCACTGCTGACAGACTGCACTGTGGACAGGCTGCATTGTGGACAGACTGCACAGTGGACAGACGTCAGTGCGGACAGACTGCACTGTGGACAGACTGCAATGCTGACCGACTGCACTGCTGACAGACTGCCATGTGGACCCGCTGCACTGTGGACAGACTGCACAGTGGACAGACTGCACTGTGGACAGACTGCACTGTGGTTGGACTGCATTGTAGACAGACTGCACTGTGGACAGACTGCACAGTGGACAGACGGCATTGCGGACAGACTGCTCTCTGGGCAGACAGCACTGTGGGAAGACTGCACTGTGGACAGACTGGACTGTGGACAGACTGCACTGTGGACAGACTGCACTGTGGTTGGACTGCATTGTAGACAGACTGCACTGTGGACAGACTGCACAGCGGACAGACGGCATTGCGGACAGACTGCTTTGCGGACAGACTGCAATGCTGACCGACTGCACTGCTGACAGACTGCACTGTGGACAGACTGCACTGTGGACAGACTGCACTGTGGACAGACTGCACTACGGACCGGCTGCACTTTAGACAGACTGCACTGTGGACAGACTGCACTGCATACACACTGCACTGCGGACAGACTGCACTGCGGACAGACTGCACTGTGGACAGACTGCACTGTGGACAGTCCGCACTGTGGACAGTCCGCACTGTGGACAGAGAGCACTGCGGACAGACTGCACTGCAGACAGACTGCACTGCCGACAGACTGCACTGTGGACAGGCTGCACTGTGCACCGACTGCACTGCGGACAGACTGTACTGCTGACAGATTGCACTGTGGAGAGACTGCACTGCGGACAGACTGCATTGTGGACAGACTGCACTTTGGAAAGACTGCACTGTGTACAGACTGCACTGTGGATAGCCTGCAATGTGGACATACTGCACAGTGGACATACTGCACTGTGGACAGACTGCACTGTGCACAGACTGCACTGTGGTTAGTCTGCCCTGTGGACAGACTGCACTGTGCACAGACTGCACTGTTGACAGACTGCACTGTGCACAGACTGCACTGTGGACAGACTGCACTGTGGACAGACTGCACTGTGCACAGACTGCACTGTGGACAGACTGCACTGTTGACAGACTGCACTGTGCACAGACTGCACTGTGCACAGACTGCACTGTTGACAGACTGCACTGTGCACAGACTGCACTGTGGACAGACTGCACTGTGGACAGACTGCACTTTGGACATACTGCACTGTGGACAGTCCGCACTGTGGACAGACTGCACTGTGCACAGACTGCACTGTTGACAGACTGCACTGTGGACATACTGCACTCTAGACAGACTGCACTGTGGACAGACTGCACTGTGGACATATTGCACCGTGGACAGACTGCACTGTGGACAGACTGCACTGTGACATAATGCACTGTGGACAGACTGCACTGTGGACATATTGCACCGTGGACAGACTGCACTGTGGACGGACTGCACTGTGGACAGACTGCACTGTGGACAGACTGCACTGTGGACAGACTGCACTGTGGACAGACTGCACTGTGGACAGACTGCACTGCGCACAGACTGCACTGTGGTTAGTCTGCCCTATGGACAGACTGCAGTGCGGACAGACTTCCCTGCCAACAGACTGCACTGTGGACAGACTGCACTGTGGACAGATTTCACTGTGGACAGACTGCACTGTGGACAGAATGCACTGCGGACAGACTGCACTGTGGACAGACTGCACTGTGGACAGACTGCACTCTGGACAGACTGCACTGTGGACAGACTGCACTGTGGACAGACTGCACTGCAGACAGCCGGCACTGCTGACAGACTGCACTGAGGACAGACTGCACTGTGGACAAACTGCACTGTGGAGAGAATGCACTGCGGACAGGCTGCACTCTGTGCGGACAGCACTGTGGGATGACTGCACTGTGGACACACTGCACTGTGGACAGACTGCACTGTGGACAGACTGCACTGTGGACAGTCCGCACTGTGGACAGAGAGCACTGCGGACAGACTGCACGGCAGACAGACTGCACTGCCGACAGACTGCAATGCGGACAGACTGCACTGCTGACAGACTGCACTGTGGACAGACTGCACTGTGGTTAGACTGCACTGCGGACAGACTGCAATGTGGACAGACTGCACTGTGGACAGACTGCACTGTGGACAGAGTGCACTGTGGTTAGTCTGCCTTGTGGACAGACTGCACTGTGGACAGACTGCACTGTGGACAGACTGCACTGTGGACAGACTGCACTGTGGTTATTCTGCCTTGTGGACAGACTGCACTGTGGACAGACTGCACTGTGGACAGACTGCACTGTGGACAGACTGCACTGTGGACAGACTGCACTGTGGACAGACTGCACTGTGGACAGACTGCACTGTGGACAGACTGCACTGTGGACAGACTGCACTGTGGTCAGACTGCAATGTGGACAGACTGCACTGTGGACAGACTGCTCTGTGGACAGACTGCACTGTGGACATATTGCACTGTGGACAGACTGCACTGTGGACATATTGCACTGTGGACAGACTGCACTGTGGACAGACTGCACTGTGGACAGACTGCACTGTGGACAGACTGCTCTGTGGACAGACTGCACTGTGGACATATTGCACTGTGGACAGACTGCACTGTGGACATATTGCACTGTGGACAGACTGCACTGTGGACAGTCTGCACTGTGGACAGACTGCACTGCAGACAGCCGGCACTGCTGACAGACTGCACTGAGGACAGACTGCACTGTGGACAAACTGCACTGTGGACAGACTGCACTGTGGACAGACTGCACTGCTGACAGACTGCACTGAGGACAGACTGCACTGCGGACAGGCTGCACTGTGGACAGACTGCACTGTGGACAGACTGCACTGTGGACAGTCCGCACTGTGGACAGAGAGCACAGCGGACAGACTGCACTGCAGACAGACTGCACTGCCGACAGACTGCACTGCGGACAGGCTGCACTGTGCACCGACTGCACTGTGGATAGACTGCACTGCGGACAGACTGCACTGCTGACAGACTGCGCTGTGGACAGGCTGCACTGTGGTTAGACTGCAATGCGGACAGACTGCACTGTGGACAGACTGCACTGTGGACAGACTGCACTGTGGTTAGACTGCACTGCGGAAAGACTGCACTGTGGACAGACTGCACTGTGGACAGACTGCACTGTGGACACTGCACCGTGGACAGACTGCACTGTGGACAGACTGCCCTGTGGACACTGCACCGTGGACAGACTGCACTGTGGACAGACTGCACTGTGGACACTGCACCGTGGACAGACTGCACTGTGGACAGACTGCACTGTGGTTAGACTGCACTGCGGACAGACTGCACTGTGGACAGGCTGCACTGTGGACAGACTGCACTGTGGACAGACTGCACTGTGGTTAGACTGCACTGCGGACAGACTGCACTGTGGACAGGCTGCACTGTGGACAGGCTGCACTGTGGACAGACTGCACTGCAGACAGACTGCACTGTGGACAGTCTGCACTGTGGACAGACTGCACTGCATACAGACTGCACTGTGGCCAGACTTACTGTGGACAGTCTGCACTGTGGACAGACAGCACTTCGGACAGATTGCACTGCAGACTGACTGCACTGTGGACATGCTGCACTGTGCACCGACTGCACTGTTGTCAGACTGCATTGCGGACAGTCTGCACTGCTGACAGACTGCACTGTGGACAGACTGCACTGTGGTTAGACTGCACTGTGGACAGACTGCACTGTGGACAGACTGCACTGTGGTTAGACTGCACTGCGGACAGACTGCACTGTGGACAGACTGCACTGTGGACAGACTGCACTTCGGATAGACTGCACTGTGGACAGACTGCACTGTGCACGGCTTGGACTGTGGACAGACTGCACTGTGGACAGACTGCACTGTGGACAGACTGCACTGTGGTTAGTCTGCCCTATGGACAGACTGCAGTGCGGACAGACTTCCCTGCCAACAGACTGCACTGTGGACAGACTGCACTGTGGACAGAATGCACTGTGGACAGACTGCACTGTGGACAGAATGCACTGCGGACAGACTGCACTGTGGACATAATGCACTGTGGACAGACCACACTGTGGACAGTCGGCACTGTGTACAGACTGCACTGCGGACAGACTGCACTGCGGACAGACTGTGCTGCTGACAGACTGCACTGTGGACAGACCTCACTGTGGACAGGCCGCACTGTGGACAGACTGCACTGCCGACAGACTGCACTGCGGACAGGCTGCACTGCTGACAGACTGCGCTGTGGACAGGCTGCACTGTGGTTAGACTGCAATGCGGACAGACTGCACTGTGGACAGACTGCACTGTGGTTAGACTGCACTGCGGACAGACTGCACTGTGGACAGACTGCACTGCGGAAAGACTGCACTGTGGACAGACTGCACTGTGGACACTGCACCGTGGACAGACTGCACTGTGGACAGACTGCCCTGTGGACAGACTGCACTGTGGACAGACTGCCCTGTGGACAGACTGCACTGTGGACAGACTGCACTGTGGACAGACTGCACTGTGGACACTGCACCATGGACAGACTGCACTGTGGACAATCTGCACTGTGGTTAGACTGCACTGTGGTTAGACTGCACTGCGGACAGACTGCACTGTGGACAGGCTGCACTGTGGACAGACTGCACTGCATACAGACTGCACTGTGGCCAGACTTACTGTGGACAGTCTGCACTGTGGACAGACAGCACTTCGGACAGATTGCACTGCAGACTGACTGCACTGTGGACATGCTGCACTGTGCACCGACTGCACTGTTGTCAGACTGCATTGCGGACAGTCTGCACTGCTGACAGACTGCACTGTGGACAGACTGCACTGTGGTTAGACTGCACTGTGGACAGACTGAACTGTGGACAGACTGCACTGTGGACAGACTGCACTGTGGACAGAGAGCACTGCGGACAGTCTGCACTGTGGACAGACTGCACTGTGGTTAGACTGCACTGCGGACAGTCTGCATTGTGGACAGACTGCACTGTGGTTAGACTGCACTGCGGAAAGACTGCACTGTGGACAGACTGCCCTGTGGAGAGTCTGCACTGCGGACAGACTGCACTGCAGACAGACTGCACTGCTGACAGTCAGCACTGTGGACAGGTTGCACTGTGGACAGACTGCACTGCATACCGACTGCACTGTGGACGGCTCTTACTGTGGACAGTCTGCACTGTGGACAGACAGCACTTCGGACAGATTGCACTGCAGACTGACTGCACTGTGGACATGCTGCACTGTGCACCGACTGCACTGTTGTCAGACTGCATTGCGGACAGTCTGCACTGCTGACAGACTGCACTGTGGACAGACTGCACTGTGGAGAGTCTGCACTGCGGACAGACTGCACTGTGCACGGCCTGCACTGTGGACAGACTGCACTGTGGACTGACGGCACTGTGGACAGACTGCACTGTGGACAGAATGCACTGCGGACAGACTGCACTGTGGACAGACTGCACTGTGCACGGCCTGCACTGTGGACAGACTGCACTGTGGACAGACTGCACTGTGGACAGACTGCACTGTGGTTAGACTGCACTGTGGACAGACTGCACTGCGGACAGACTGCACTGTGGACAGACTGCACTGTGGTTAGACTGCACTGTGGTTAGACTGCACTGTGGACAGACTGCAATGTGGACAGAGTGCACTGTGGACAGACTGCAATGTGGACAGACTGCACTGTGGACAGAGTGCACTGTGGACAGACTGCAGTGCGGACAGACTTCCCTGCCAACAGACTGCACTGTGGACAGACTGCACTGTGGACAGAATGCACTGTGGACAGACTGCACTGTGGACAGACCACACTGTGGACAGTCGGGACTGTGGACAGACTGCACTGCGGACAGACTGCACTGCGGACGGACTGCACTGCGGACAGACTGTACTGCTGACAGACTGCACTGTGGACAGACTGCACTGTGGATAGACTGCCCTGCGGACTGACCGCAATGAGGACAGACCGCACTGTGGACAGTCTGCACTGCAGACAGCCGGCACTGCTGACAGACTGCACTGTGGACAAACTGCACTGTGGACAGACTGCACTGAGGACAGACTGCACTGTGGACAGACTGCACTGTGCGCAGACTGCACTGTGGACAGAGAGCACTGCGGACAGTCTGCACTGTGGACAGACTGCACTGAGGTTAGACTGCACTGCGGACAGACTGCAATGTGGACAGACTGCACTGCGGAAAGACTGCACTGTGGACAGACTGCACTGTGGACAGACTGCCCTGTGGAGAGTCTGCACTGCGGACAGACTGCACTGCAGACAGACTGCACTGCTGACAGACAGCACTGTGGACAGACTGCACTGTGGACAGACCACACTGTGGACAGTCGGGGCTGTGGACAGACTGCACTGCGGACAGACTGCACTGCGGACGGACTGAACTACGGACAGACTGTACTGCTGACAGACTGTGTTGCTGACAGACTGCACTGTGGACAGACAGCACTGTGGACAGTTCGCACTGTGGACAGACCTCACTGTGGACAGGCCGCACTGTGGACAGACTGCACTGTGGTTAGACTGCACTGTGGACAGACTGCAATGTGGACAGAGTGCACTGTGGACAGACTGCACTGTGGACAGACTGCAATGTGGACAGAGTGCACTGTGGACAGACTGCACTGTGGACAGACTGCACTGTGGACAGAGTGCACTGTGGACAGACTGCACTGCATACCGACTGCACGGTGGACGGCTCTTACTGTGGACAGTCTGCACTGTGGACAGACAGCACTTCGGACAGATTGCACTGCAGACTGACTGCACTGTGGACATGCTGCACTGTGCACCGACTGCACTGTTGTCAGACTGCATTGCGGACAGTCTGCACTGCTGACAGACTGCACTGTGGACAGACTGCACTGTGGAGAGTCTGCACTGCGGACAGACTGCACTGTGCACGGCCTGCACTGTGGACAGACTGCACTGTGGACTGACGGCACTGTGGACAGACTGCACTGAGCACGGACTGCACTGTTGTCAGACTGCCCTGTGGAGAGTCTGCACTGTGGACAGACTGCACTGCAGACAGACTGCACTGCTGACAGACAGCACTGTGGACAGGTTGCACTGTGGACAGACTGCACTGCATACCGACTGCACTGTGGACGGCTCTTACTGTGGACAGTCTGCACTGTGGACAGACAGCACTTCGGACAGATTGCACTGCAGACTGACTGCACTGTGGACATGCTGCACTGTGCACCGACTGCACTGTTGTCAGACTGCATTGCGGACAGTCTGCACTGCTGACAGACTGCACTGTGGACAGACTGCACTGTGGAGAGTCTGCACTGCGGACAGACTGCACTGTGCACGGCCTGCACTGTGGACAGACTGCACTGTGGACTGACGGCACTGTGCACGGCCTGCACTGTGGACAGACTGCACTGTGGTTAGACTGCACTGCGGACAGTCTGCATTGTGGACAGACTGCACTGTGGTTAGACTGCACTGCGGAAAGACTGCACTGTGGACAGACTGCCCTGTGGAGAGTCTGCACTGCGGACAGACTGCACTGCAGACAGACTGCACTGCTGACAGTCAGCACTGTGGACAGGTTGCACTGTGGACAGACTGCACTGCATACCGACTGCACTGTGGACGGCTCTTACTGTGGACAGTCTGCACTGTGGACAGACAGCACTTCGGACAGATTGCACTGCAGACTGACTGCACTGTGGACATGCTGCACTGTGCACCGACTGCACTGTTGTCAGACTGCATTGCGGACAGTCTGCACTGCTGACAGACTGCACTGTTGTCAGACTGCACTGTGGAGAGTCTGCACTGCGGACAGACTGCACTGTGCACGGCCTGCACTGTGGACAGACTGCACTGTGGACTGACGGCACTGTGGACAGACTGCACTGTGGACAGAATGCACTGCGGACAGACTGCACTGTGGACAGACTGCACTGTGCACGGCCTGCACTGTGGACAGACTGCACTGTGGACAGACTGCACTGTGGACAGACTGCACTGTGGTTAGACTGCACTGTGGACAGACTGCACTGCGGACAGACTGCACTGTGGACAGACTGCACTGTGGTTAGACTGCACTGTGGTTAGACTGCACTGTGGACAGACTGCAATGTGGACAGAGTGCACTGTGGACAGACTGCAATGTGGACAGACTGCACTGTGGACAGAGTGCACTGTGGACAGACTGCAGTGCGGACAGACTTCCCTGCCAACAGACTGCACTGTGGACAGACTGCACTGTGGACAGAATGCACTGTGGACAGACTGCACTGTGGACAGACCACACTGTGGACAGTCGGGACTGTGGACAGACTGCACTGCGGACAGACTGCACTGCGGACGGACTGCACTGCGGACAGACTGTACTGCTGACAGACTGCACTGTGGACAGACTGCACTGTGGATAGACTGCCCTGCGGACTGACCGCAATGAGGACAGACCGCACTGTGGACAGTCTGCACTGCAGACAGCCGGCACTGCTGACAGACTGCACTGTGGACAAACTGCACTGTGGACAGACTGCACTGAGGACAGACTGCACTGTGGACAGACTGCACTGTGCGCAGACTGCACTGTGGACAGAGAGCACTGCGGACAGTCTGCACTGTGGACAGACTGCACTGAGGTTAGACTGCACTGCGGACAGACTGCAATTTGGACAGACTGCACTGCGGAAAGACTGCACTGTGGACAGACTGCACTGTGGACAGACTGCCCTGTGGAGAGTCTGCACTGCGGACAGACTGCACTGCAGACAGACTGCACTGCTGACAGACAGCACTGTGGACAGACTGCACTGTGGACAGACCACACTGTGGACAGTCGGGGCTGTGGACAGACTGCACTGCGGACAGACTGCACTGCGGACGGACTGAACTACGGACAGACTGTACTGCTGACAGACTGTGTTGCTGACAGACTGCACTGTGGACAGACAGCACTGTGGACAGTTCGCACTGTGGACAGACCTCACTGTGGACAGGCCGCACTGTGGACAGACTGCACTGTGGTTAGACTGCACTGTGGACAGACTGCAATGTGGACAGAGTGCACTGTGGACAGACTGCACTGTGGACAGACTGCAATGTGGACAGAGTGCACTGTGGACAGACTGCACTGTGGACAGACTGCACTGTGGACAGAGTGCACTGTGGACAGACTGCACTGCATACCGACTGCACGGTGGACGGCTCTTACTGTGGACAGTCTGCACTGTGGACAGACAGCACTTCGGACAGATTGCACTGCAGACTGACTGCACTGTGGACATGCTGCACTGTGCACCGACTGCACTGTTGTCAGACTGCATTGCGGACAGTCTGCACTGCTGACAGACTGCACTGTGGACAGACTGCACTGTGGAGAGTCTGCACTGCGGACAGACTGCACTGTGCACGGCCTGCACTGTGGACAGACTGCACTGTGGACTGACGGCACTGTGGACAGACTGCACTGAGCACGGACTGCACTGTTGTCAGACTGCCCTGTGGAGAGTCTGCACTGTGGACAGACTGCACTGCAGACAGACTGCACTGCTGACAGACAGCACTGTGGACAGGTTGCACTGTGGACAGACTGCACTGCATACCGACTGCACTGTGGACGGCTCTTACTGTGGACAGTCTGCACTGTGGACAGACAGCACTTCGGACAGATTGCACTGCAGACTGACTGCACTGTGGACATGCTGCACTGTGCACCGACTGCACTGTTGTCAGACTGCATTGCGGACAGTCTGCACTGCTGACAGACTGCACTGTGGACAGACTGCACTGTGGAGAGTCTGCACTGCGGACAGACTGCACTGTGCACGGCCTGCACTGTGGACAGACTGCACTGTGGACTGACGGCACTGTGCACGGCCTGCACTGTGGACAGACTGCACTGTGGACAGACTGCACTGTGGACAGACTGCACTGTGGTTAGACTGCACTGTGGACAGACTGCACTGCGGACAGACTGCACTGTGGACAGACTGCACTGTGGTTAGACTGCACTGTGGTTAGACTGCACTGTGGACAGACTGCAATGTGGACAGAGTGCACTGTGGACAGACTGCAATGTGGACAGACTGCACTGTGGACAGAGTGCACTGTGGACAGACTGCAGTGCGGACAGACTTCCCTGCCAACAGACTGCACTGTGGACAGACTGCACTGTGGACAGAATGCACTGTGGACAGACTGCACTGTGGACAGACCACACTGTGGACAGTCGGGACTGTGGACAGACTGCACTGCGGACAGACTGCACTGCGGACGGACTGCACTGCGGACAGACTGTACTTCTGACAGACTGCACTGTGGACAGACTGCACTCTGGACAGACTGCACTGAGGACAGACTGCACTGTGGACAGACTGCACTGTGCGCAGACTGCACTGTGGACAGAGAGCACTGCGGACAGTCTGCACTGTGGACAGACTGCACTGTGGTTAGACTGCACTGCGGACAGACTGCACTGTGGACAGACTGCACTGTGGTTAGACTGCACTGTGGACAGACTGCACTGTGGACAGACTGCCCTGTGGAGAGTCTGCACTGCGGACAGACTGCACTGCAGACAGACTGCACTGCTGACAGACAGCACTGTGGACAGACTGCACTGTGGACAGACCACACTGTGGACAGTCGGGGCTGTGGACAGACTGCACTGCGGACAAACTGCACTGCGGACGGACTGAACTGCGGACAGACTGTACTGCTGACAGACTGTGTTGCTGACAGACTGCACTGTGGACAGTTAGCACTGTGGACAGACCTCACTGTGGACAGGCCGCACTGTGGACAGACTGCACTGTGCACAGACTGCAATGTGGACAGACTGCACTGTGGACAGACTGCACTGTGGACAGACAGCACTGTGGACAGACTGCACTGAGCACGGACTGCACTGTGGACAGACTGCACTGTGGACAGACTGCACTGAGCACGGACTGCACTGTGGACAGACTGCACTGAGCACGGACTGCACTGTGGACAGACTGCACTGTGGACAGACTGCACTGAGCACGGACTGCACTGTGGACAGACTGCACTGTGGACAGACTGCACTGAGCACGGACTGCACTGTGGACAGACTGCACTGAGCACGGACTGCACTGTGGACAGACTGCACTGTGGACAGACTGCACTGTGGACAGACTGCACTGAGCACGGACTGCACTGTGGACAGACTGCACTGAGCACGGACTGCACTGTGGACAGACTGCACTGTGGACAGACTGCACTGAGCACGGACTGCACTGTGGACAGACTGCACTGTGGACAGACTGCACTGTGGACAGACCTCACTGTGGACAGGCCGCACTGTGGTTAGACTGCACTGTGGACAGACTGCACTGTGGACAGACTGCACTGTGGACAGACCTCACTGTGGACAGACTGCACTGTGGACAGACTGCAATGTGGACAGACTGCACTGTGGACAGACTGCACTGAGCACGGACTGCACTGTGGACAGACTGCACTGTGGACAGACTGCACTGTGGACAGGCCGCACTGTGGTTAGACTGCACTGTGGACAGACTGCACTGTGGACAGGCTGCACTGTGGACAGACTGCACTGTGGACAGACTGCACTGTGCACAGACTGCAATGTGGACAGACTGCACTGTGGACAGACTGCACTGTGGACAGACTGCACTGTGGACAGACTGCACTGAGCACGGACTGCACTGTGGACAGACTGCACTGTGGACAGACTGCACTGAGCACGGACTGCACTGTGGACAGACTGCACTGCTGACAGACAGCACTGTGGACAAACTGCACTGTGGACAGACTGCACTGTGGACAGACTGCACTGTGGACAGACTGCACTGTGGACAGACTGCACTGTGGACAGACTGCACTGTGGACAGACTGCACTGTGCACAGACTGCACTGTGGACAGACTGCACTGTGGACAAACTGCACTGTGGACAGACTGCACTGTGCACAGACTGCACTGTGGACAGACTGCACTGTGGACAAACTGCACTGTGGACAGACTGCACTGTGGACAGACTGCACTGTGCACAGACTGCACTGTGGACAGACTGCACTGTGGACAAACTGCACTGTGGACAGACTGCACTGTGGACAGACTGCACTGTGGACAAACTGCACTGTGGACAGACTGCACTGTGGACAGACTGCACTGTGGACAGACTGCACTGTGGACAGACTGCACTGTGCACAGACTGCACTGTGGACAGACTGCACTGTGGACAGACTGCACTGTGCACAGACTGCACTGTGGACAGACTGCACTGTGGACAGACTGCACTGAGCACGGACTGCACTGTGCACAGACTGCACTGAGCACGGACTGCACTGTGGACAGACTGCACTGTGGACAGACTGCAATGTGGACAGACTGCACTGTGGTTAGACTGCCCTGCGGACTGACCGCAATGTGGACAGACCGCACTGTGGACAGTCTGCACTGCAGACAGCCGGCACTGCTGACAGACTGCACTGTGTACAAACTGCACTGTGGACAGACTGCACTGAGGACAAACTGCACTCTGGACAGCCTGCACTGTGGACAGACTGCACTGTGGACAGTCCGCACTGTGGACAGAGAGCACTGCGGACAGACTGCACTGCCGACAGACTGCACTGCGGACAGGCTGTACTGTGCACCGACTGCACTGTGGATAGACTGCACTGCGGACAGACTGCACTGCTGACAGACTGCGCTGTGGACTGGTTGCACTGTGGTTAGACTGCACTGTGGTTAGACTGCACTGCGGACAGACTGCACTGTGGACAGACTGCACTGTGGTTAGACTGCACTGCGGACAGACTGCAATGTGGACAGACTGCACTGCGGAAAGACTGCACTGTGGACAGACAGCACTGTGGACAGACTGCACTGTGGAGTGTCTGCACTGCGGACAGACTGCACTGCAGACAGACTGCACTGTGGACAGACAGCACTGTGGACAGGTTGCACTGTGGACAGACTGCACTGCATACCGACTGCACTGTGGACGGCTCTTACTGTGGACAGTCTGCACTGTGGACAGACAGCACTTCGGACAGATTGCACTGCAGACTGACTGCACTGTGGACATGCTGCACTGTGCACCGACTGCACTGTTGTCAGACTGCATTGCGGACAGTCTGCACTGCTGACAGACTGCACTGTGGACAGACTGCACTGTGGTTAGACTGCACTGTGGACAGACAGCAATGTGGACAGACTGCACTGCGGACAGACTGCACTGTGCACGGCCTGCACTGTGGACAGACTGCACTGTGGACTGACGGCACTGTGGACAGACTGCACTGTGGACAGAATGCACTGCGGACAGACTGCACTGTGGACAGACTGCACTGTGCATGGCCTGCACTGTGGACAGACTGCACTGTGGACTGACGGCACTGTGGACAGACTGCACTGTGGACAGAATGCACTGCGGACAGACTGCTCTGTGGACAGACTGCACTCTGGACAGACCAGACTGTGGACAGTCGGCACTGTGGACAGACTGCACTGTGGACAGACTGCACTGCGGACGGACTGCACTGCGGACAGACTGCACTGCGGACAGACTGTACTGCTGACAGACTATGCTGCTGACAGACTGCACTGTGGACAGTCCGCACTGTGGACAGACCTCACTGTGGACAGGCCGCACTGTGGACAGACAGCTCACTGGACAGAATGCACTGTGGACAGGCTGCACTGTGGTTCGACTGCACTGTTGATAGACTGCTCTGCGGACAGACAGCTCTGCGGACAGACTGCCCTGCGGACTGACCACACTGTGGACAGACCGCACTGTGGACAGTCTGCACTGTCGACAGACTGCACTGCAGACAGCCGGCACTGAGGACAGACTGCACTGAGGTTAGACTTCACTGTGGACAGTCCGCACTGTGAACAGAGAGCACTGCGGACAGACTGCACTGCAGACAGACTGCACTGCCGACAGACTGCACTGCGGACAGGCTGCACTGTGCACCGACTGCACTGCGGACAGACTGCACTGTGGACTGGCAGCACTGTGGTTAGACTGCACTGCGGACAGACTGCACTGTGGACAGACTGCACTGTGGTTAGACTGCACTGCGGACAGACTGCAATGTGGACAGACTGCACTGCGGAAAGACTGCAATGTGGACAGACAGCACTGTGGACACTGCACCGTGGACAGACTGCACTGTGGACAGACCGCACTGTGGACAGTCTGCACTGTGGACAGACTGCACTGTGGATAATCTGCACTGTGGACAGACTGCACTGTGGACAAACTGCACTGTGGACCGAATGCACTGCGGACAGGCTGCACTCTGTGCAGACAGCACTGTGGACAGACTGCACTGTGGACAGACTTCACTGTGGACAGTCCGAACTATGGACAGAGAGCACTGCAGACAGACTGCACTGCAGACAGACTGCACTGCCGACAGACTGCACTGCGGACAGGCTGCACTGTGCACCGACTGCACTGCGGACAGACTGCACTGTGGACTGGCAGCACTGTGGTTAGACTGCACTGCGGACAGACTGCACTGTGGACAGACTGCACTGTGGTTCGACTGCACTGCGGACAGACTGCAATGTGGACAGACTGCACTGCGGAAAGACTGCACTGTGGACACTGCACCGTGGACAGACTGCACTGTGGACAGACTGCCCTGTGGACACTGCACCGTGGACAGACTGCACTGTGGACAGACTGCCCTGTGGACACTGCACCGTGGACAGACTGCACTGTGGACAGACTGCACTGAAAACAGACTGCCCTGTGGAGAGTCTGCACTGCTGACAGCCTGCACTGCTGACAGACAGCACTGCGGACAGACTGCACTGTGGACAGACTGCACTGTGGCCAGACTTACTGTGGACAGTCTGCACTGTGGACAGACAGCACTTCGGACAGATTGCACTGCAGACTGACTGCACTGTGGACATGCTGCACTGTGCACCGACTGCACTGTTGTCAGACTGCATTGCGGACAGTCTGCACTGCTGACAGACTGCACTGTGGACAGACTGCACTGTGGTTAGACTGCACTGTGGACAGACTGCACTGTGGACAGACTGCACTGTGGACAGACTGCACTGTGGACAGACTGCACTGTGCACGGACTGCACTGTGGACAGACTGCACTGTGGACAGACTGCACTGTGGACAGACTGCACTGCGGACAGACTGCACTGTGGATAATCTGCACTGTGGACAGGCTGCACTGTGGACAGACTGCACTGTGGACAGACTGCACTGTGGATAATCTGCACTGTGGACAGGCTGCACTGTGGACAGGCTGCACTGTGGACAGGCTGCACTGTGGACAGACTGCACTGTGGACAGACTGCACTGTGGATAATCTGCACTGTGGACAGGCTGCACTGTGGACATACTGCACTGTGGACAGACTGCACTGTGGATAATCTGCACTGTGGACAGACTGCACTGTGGACAGGCTGCACTGTGGACAGACTGCACTGTGGACAGACTGCTCTGTGGACAGGCTGCACTGTGGACAGACTGCACTGTGGACAGACTGCACTTTGTACAGTCTGCACCGTGGACAGACTGCACTACAGACAGTCTGCACAACAGACAGTCTGCACTGCTGACAGGCTGTACTGTGCGCAGACTGCAGTGTGGACAGACTGTACTGTGGACAGGCTGCAGTGCGGACAGACTGCACTACAGACAGTCTGCACAAAGACAGTCTGCACTGCTGACAGGCTGTACTGTGCGCAGACTGCAGTGTGGACAGACTGCACTGTGTACAGGCTGCAGTGCGGACAGACTGCACTGTGTACAGACTGCACTGTGGACAGACTGCACTGTGGACAGACTGCACTGTGGACAGGCTGCACTGTGGAGAGACTGCACTGTGGACAGGCTGCACTGTGGAGAGACTGCCCTGCTGACAGACTGCACTGTGGACAGACTGCACTGTGGTTAGACTGCACTGTGGACAGACAGCACTTCGGACAGATTGCACTGCAGACTGACTGCACTGTGGACAGACTGCACTGTGGAGAGACTGCCCTGCTGACAGACTGCACTGCGGACAGACTGCACTGCGGACAGACTGCAATGCGGAAAGACTGCACTGTGGACAGACTGCACTGTGGACGGACTGCACTGTAGACAGACTGCACTGTGAACAGGCTGCACTGTGGACAGACTGCGCTGTGGACAGACTGCACTGTGGACTGACTGCACTGTGGACAGACTGCACTGTGGAGAGACTGCACTGCGGACAGACTGCACTGCAGACAGACTGCCTCTCGGACCGGGTGCACTGTGGACAGTCTGAACTGTGGACAGACTGCACTGTGGACAGACTGCACTGTATACAGTCTGCACTGTGGACAGACTGCACTGCGAACAGACTGCACTGTGGACATACCACACTGTTAATAGACAGCACTGCGGACAGACTGCACTGCAGACAGACTGCTCTGCAGACAGAGTGCACTGCGGACAGGCTGCACTGTGCACCAACTGCACTGTGGACAGACTGCACTGCGGACAGTCTGTACTGCTGACAGACAGCACTTTGGAGAGACTGCACTGCGGATGGACTGCACTACGGACAGACTGCACTGTGGACAGACTGCACTCTGGACAGACTGCACTGTGGACAGTCTGCACTACGGGCAGACTGCACTGTGGAGCGACTGCACTGCGGAAAGACTGCACCGCGGACAGACTGCACTGTGGACAGACTGCACTGCGGACAGACTGCACTGCGGATAGACTGCACTGTGGACAGGCTGCACTGTGGACAATCTGCACTGTGGAAAGACTGCACTGTTGTTAGACTGCACTGTGGACAGACTGCACTGCGGACAGACTGCACTGGGGACAGTCTGCACTATGGACTGACTGCACTGCGGACAGACGGCACTGCGTACACACTGCGCTGCGGACAGACTGCACTGTGGTCAGACTGCACTGTGGACAGACTGCACTGTGGACAGACTGCACTGTGGTTAGACTGCACTATGTACAGACTGCACTGAGAACAGACTGCACTGCGGACAGACCTCACTGCGGACAGACCGCACTGCGGACAGACTGCACTGCGGAAAGACTGCACTGCGGACAGACTGCACAGTGAACAGTCTGCACTGCGGACAGACTGCACTGCCGACAGACTGCACTGTGGACAGGCTGCACTGTGGACAATCTGCACTGTGGACAGACTGCACTGTTGTTAGACTGCACTGTGTACAGTCTGCACTGTGGACAGACAGCACTTCGGACAGATTGCACTGCAGACTGACTGCACTGTGGACATGCTGCACTGTGCACCGACTACACTGTTGTCAGACTGCATTGCGGACAGACTGCACTGTGGACAGACTGCACTGTGGTTAGACTGAACTGTGGTTAGACTGCACTGTGGACAGACTGCACTGTGGACAGACTGCACTGTGGTTAGACTGCACTGCGGACAGACTGCAATGTGGACAGTCTGCACTGCGGATAGACTGCACTGTGGACAGACAGCACTGTGCACTGCCTGCACTGTGGACAGACTGCACTGTGGACAGACTGCACTGTGGACAGACTGCACTGTGGACAGACTGCACTGTGGACAGTCTGCACTGTGGACTGACCGCACTGCGGACAGACGGCACTGCGTACACACTGCGCTGCGGACAGACTGCACTATGGACAGACTGCACTGTGGACAGACGTCACTGGGGACAGACTGCTCTGTGGACAGATTGCACTGTGGACAGACTGCACTGTGGACAGACTGCACTGTGGACAGACTGCACTGTGGACTGACGGCACTCCGGACAGACTGCACTGCGGATAGACTGTACTGCGGACAGACTGCACTGCGGACAGACTGCACTGCGGACAGACTGCACTTCGGACAGGCTGCACTGGCGGACTGGCTGCACTGTGGACAGACTTCACTGGGGACAGACTGCTCTGTGGACAGGCTGCACTTTGGACAGGTTTCACTCTGGACAGACTGCACTCTGGTTAGACTGCACTGCGGACTGACCGCACTGTGGACAGACCGCACTGTGGACAGACTGCACTGTGGACAGACTGCACTGTGGACAGACTGCACTGTGGACAGTCCGCACTGCGTACAGACTGCACTGTGGACAGAATGCACTGTGGACAGACTGCACTGTGGACAGGCTGCACTGTGGACAGACCGCACAGCGGACAGACCGCACTGCGGACAGACCGCACTGCGGACAGACCGCACTGCGGACAGACTGCACTGCGGACAGGCTGCACTGTAGACAGACTGCACTGTGGACAGACTGCACTGCGGACAGACTGCACTGCTGACAGACTTCACTGCTGTCAGACTGCACTTTGGACAATCTGCACTGTGGAAAGAATGCACTGTTGTTAGACTGCACTGTGGACAGACTGCACTGCGGACAGACTGCACTGCGGACAGTCTGCACTGTGGACTGACTGCACTGCGGACAGACGGCACTGCCTACACACTGCGTTGCGGACTGACTGCACTGTGGACAGACGTCACTGGGGACAGACTGCTCTGTGGACAGATTGCACTGTGGACAGACTGCACTGTGGACAGACTGCACTGTGGACAGACTGCACTGTGGACAGACTTCACTGCGGACAGACTGCACTGCGGACAGACTGCACTTCGGACAGGCTGCACTTCGGACAGGCTGCACTGTGGACAGACTTCACTGGGGACAGACTGCACTGTGGACAGACAGCACTTTGGACAGGCTGCACTCTGGACAGACTGCACTCTGGTTAGACTGCACTGCGGACAGACCGCACTGTGGACAGACCGCACTGTGGACAGACTGCACTGTGGACAGCCTGCACTGCACACAGACTGCAGTGCGGACAGTATGCACTGCGGACAGAATGCACTGTGGACAGAATGCACTGTGGACAGACCGCACTGTGGACAGACTGCACTGTGGACAGACTGCACTGTATACATTCTGCACATTGGACAGGCAGCACTGTGGACAGATTGCCCTGTGGACAGGGTGCACTGTGGACAGTCTGCACTGCTGACAGACTGCACTGTGGAGAGCCTGCACTGTGGAAACACTGCACTGTGGACAGACTGCACTGCGGACAGTGTGCACTGTGGACAGACTGCACTGTGGACAGACTGCACTGTGGACAGACTGCACTGCGGACAGTGTGCACTGTAGACAGACTTCACTGTGGACAGATTGCACTGCGGACAGACTGCACTGCTGACATACTGCACTGCTGACAGACTGCACTGTGGACAGGCTGCATTGTGGACAGACTGCACAGTGGACAGACGTCAGTGCGGACAGACTGCACTGTGGACAGACTGCAATGCTGACCGACTGCACTGCTGACAGACTGCCATGTGGACCCGCTGCACTGTGGACAGACTGCACAGCGGACAGACTGCACTGTGGACAGACTGCACTGTGGTTGGACTGCATTGTAGACAGACTGCACTGTGGACAGACTGCACAGTGGACAGACGGCATTGCGGACAGACTGCACTCTGGGCAGACAGCACTGTGGGAAGACTGCACTGTGGACAGACTGCACTGTGGACAGACTGCACTGTGGACAGACTGCACTGTGGTTGGACTGCATTGTAGACAGACTGCACTGTGGACAGACTGCACAGCGGACAGACGGCATTGCGGACAGACTGCTTTGCGGACAGACTGCAATGCTGACCGACTGCACTGCTGACAGACTGCACTGTGGACAGGCTGCACTGTGAACAGGCTGCACAGCGGACAGACTGCACAGCGGACAGACTGCACTATGGACAGACTGCACTGTGGACAGTCCGCACTGTGGACAGAGAGCACTGCGGACAGACTGCACTGCAGACAGACTGTACTGCCGACAGACTGCACTGCGGACAGGCTGCACTGTGCACCGACTGCACTGTGGATAGACTGCACTGCGGACAGACTGTACTGCTGACAGATTGCACTGCGGACAGACTGCATTGTGGACAGACTGCACTTTGGAAAGACTGCACTGTGGACAGACTGCACTGTGGACAGACTGCACTGTGGACAGAATGCACTGCGGACAGACTGCACTGTGGACAGACTGCACTGTGGATAGGCTGCAATGTGGACAGTTTGCACTGTGGACAGACAGCACTGCGGACAGACTGCACTGTGGACAGACTGCACTGTGGACAGAATGCACTGCGGACAGACTGCACTGTGGACAGACTGCACTGTGGATAGGCTGCAATGTGGACAGTTTGCACTGTGGACAGACAGCACTGTGGACAGACTGCACTGAGCACGGACTGCACTGTGGACAGACTGCACTGAGCTCGGACTGCACTGCGGACAGTCTGCACTGTGGACAGACAGCACTGTGGACAGACTGCACTGTGGACAGACTGCACTGTGGACAGACCTCACTGTGGACAGGCCGCACTGTGGTTAGACTGCACTGTGGACAGACTGCACTGTGGACAGACTGCACTGTGGACAGACCTCACTGTGGACAGACTGCACTGTGGACAGACTGCAATGTGGACAGACTGCACTGTGGACAGACTGCACTGAGCACGGACTGCACTGTGGACAGACTGCACTGTGGACAGACTGCACTGTGGACAGGCCGCACTGTGGTTAGACTGCACTGTGGACAGACTGCACTGTGGACAGGCTGCACTGTGGACAGACTGCACTGTGGACAGACTGCACTGTGCACAGACTGCAATGTGGACAGACTGCACTGTGGACAGACTGCACTGTGGACAGACTGCACTGTGGACAGACTGCACTGAGCACGGACTGCACTGTGGACAGACTGCACTGTGGACAGACTGCACTGAGCACGGACTGCACTGTGGACAGACTGCACTGCTGACAGACAGCACTGTGGACAAACTGCACTGTGGACAGACTGCACTGTGGACAGACTGCACTGTGGACAGACTGCACTGTGGACAGACTGCACTGTGGACAGACTGCACTGTGGACAGACTGCACTGTGCACAGACTGCACTGTGGACAGACTGCACTGTGGACAAACTGCACTGTGGACAGACTGCACTGTGCACAGACTGCACTGTGGACAGACTGCACTGTGGACAAACTGCACTGTGGACAGACTGCACTGTGGACAGACTGCACTGTGCACAGACTGCACTGTGGACAGACTGCACTGTGGACAAACTGCACTGTGGACAGACTGCACTGTGGACAGACTGCACTGTGGACAAACTGCACTGTGGACAGACTGCACTGTGGACAGACTGCACTGTGGACAGACTGCACTGTGGACAGACTGCACTGTGCACAGACTGCACTGTGGACAGACTGCACTGTGGACAGACTGCACTGTGCACAGACTGCACTGTGGACAGACTGCACTGTGGACAGACTGCACTGAGCACGGACTGCACTGTGCACAGACTGCACTGAGCACGGACTGCACTGTGGACAGACTGCACTGTGGACAGACTGCAATGTGGACAGACTGCACTGTGGTTAGACTGCCCTGCGGACTGACCGCAATGTGGACAGACCGCACTGTGGACAGTCTGCACTGCAGACAGCCGGCACTGCTGACAGACTGCACTGTGTACAAACTGCACTGTGGACAGACTGCACTGAGGACAAACTGCACTGTGGACAGCCTGCACTGTGGACAGACTGCACTGTGGACAGTCCGCACTGTGGACAGAGAGCACTGCGGACAGACTGCACTGCCGACAGACTGCACTGCGGACAGGCTGTACTGTGCACCGACTGCACTGTGGATAGACTGCACTGCGGACAGACTGCACTGCTGACAGACTGCGCTGTGGACTGGTTGCACTGTGGTTAGACTGCACTGTGGTTAGACTGCACTGCGGACAGACTGCACTGTGGACAGACTGCACTGTGGTTAGACTGCACTGCGGACAGACTGCAATGTGGACAGACTGCACTGCGGAAAGACTGCACTGTGGACAGACAGCACTGTGGACAGACTGCACTGTGGAGTGTCTGCACTGCGGACAGACTGCACTGCAGACAGACTGCACTGTGGACAGACAGCACTGTGGACAGGTTGCACTGTGGACAGACTGCACTGCATACCGACTGCACTGTGGACGGCTCTTACTGTGGACAGTCTGCACTGTGGACAGACAGCACTTCGGACAGATTGCACTGCAGACTGACTGCACTGTGGACATGCTGCACTGTGCACCGACTGCACTGTTGTCAGACTGCATTGCGGACAGTCTGCACTGCTGACAGACTGCACTGTGGACAGACTGCACTGTGGTTAGACTGCACTGTGGACAGACTGCACTGTGGACAGACTGCACTGTGGAGAGTCTGCACTGCGGACAGACTGCACTGTGGACAGACAGCAATGTGGACAGACTGCACTGCGGACAGACTGCACTGTGCACGGCCTGCACTGTGGACAGACTGCACTGTGGACTGACGGCACTGTGGACAGACTGCACTGTGGACAGAATGCACTGCGGACAAACTGCACTGTGGACAGACTGCACTGTGCATGGCCTGCACTGTGGACAGACTGCACTGTGGACTGACGGCACTGTGGACAGACTGCACTGTGGACAGAATGCACTGCGGACAGACTGCTCTGTGGACAGACTGCACTCTGGACAGACCAGACTGTGGACAGTCGGCACTGTGGACAGACTGCACTGTGGACAGACTGCACTGCGGACGGACTGCACTGCGGACAGACTGCACTGCGGACAGACTGTACTGCTGACAGACTATGCTGCTGACAGACTGCACTGTGGACAGTCCGCACTGTGGACAGACCTCACTGTGGACAGGCCGCACTGTGGACAGACAGCTCACTGGACAGAATGCACTGTGGACAGGCTGCACTGTGGTTCGACTGCACTGTTGATAGACTGCTCTGCGGACAGACAGCTCTGCGGACAGACTGCCCTGCGGACTGACCACACTGTGGACAGACCGCACTGTGGACAGTCTGCACTGTCGACAGACTGCACTGCAGACAGCCGGCACTGAGGACAGACTGCACTGAGGTTAGACTTCACTGTGGACAGTCCGCACTGTGAACAGAGAGCACTGCGGACAGACTGCACTGCAGACAGACTGCACTGCCGACAGACTGCACTGCGGACAGGCTGCACTGTGCACCGACTGCACTGCGGACAGACTGCACTGTGGACTGGCAGCACTGTGGTTAGACTGCACTGCGGACAGACTGCACTGTGGACAGACTGCACTGTGGTTAGACTGCACTGCGGACAGACTGCAATGTGGACAGACTGCACTGCGGAAAGACTGCAATGTGGACAGACAGCACTGTGGACACTGCACCGTGGACAGACTGCACTGTGGACAGACCGCACTGTGGACAGTCTGCACTGTGGACAGACTGCACTGTGGATAATCTGCACTGTGGACAGACTGCACTGTGGACAAACTGCACTGTGGACCGAATGCACTGCGGACAGGCTGCACTCTGTGCAGACAGCACTGTGGACAGACTGCACTGTGGACAGACTTCACTGTGGACAGTCCGAACTATGGACAGAGAGCACTGCAGACAGACTGCACTGCAGACAGACTGCACTGCCGACAGACTGCACTGCGGACAGGCTGCACTGTGCACCGACTGCACTGCGGACAGACTGCACTGTGGACTGGCAGCACTGTGGTTAGACTGCACTGCGGACAGACTGCACTGTGGACAGACTGCACTGTGGTTCGACTGCACTGCGGACAGACTGCAATGTGGACAGACTGCACTGCGGAAAGACTGCACTGTGGACACTGCACCGTGGACAGACTGCACTGTGGACAGACTGCCCTGTGGACACTGCACCGTGGACAGACTGCACTGTGGACAGACTGCCCTGTGGACACTGCACCGTGGACAGACTGCACTGTGGACAGACTGCACTGAAAACAGACTGCCCTGTGGAGAGTCTGCACTGCTGACAGCCTGCACTGCTGACAGACAGCACTGCGGACAGACTGCACTGTGGACAGACTGCACTGTGGCCAGACTTACTGTGGACAGTCTGCACTGTGGACAGACAGCACTTCGGACAGATTGCACTGCAGACTGACTGCACTGTGGACATGCTGCACTGTGCACCGACTGCACTGTTGTCAGACTGCATTGCGGACAGTCTGCACTGCTGACAGACTGCACTGTGGACAGACTGCACTGTGGTTAGACTGCACTGTGGACAGACTGCACTGTGGACAGACTGCACTGTGGACAGACTGCACTGTGGACAGACTGCACTGTGCACGGACTGCACTGTGGACAGACTGCACTGTGGACAGACTGCACTGTGGACAGACTGCACTGCGGACAGACTGCACTGTGGATAATCTGCACTGTGGACAGGCTGCACTGTGGACAGACTGCACTGTGGACAGACTGCACTGTGGATAATCTGCACTGTGGACAGGCTGCACTGTGGACAGGCTGCACTGTGGACAGGCTGCACTGTGGACAGACTGCACTGTGGACAGACTGCACTGTGGATAATCTGCACTGTGGACAGGCTGCACTGTGGACATACTGCACTGTGGACAGACTGCACTGTGGATAATCTGCACTGTGGACAGACTGCACTGTGGACAGGCTGCACTGTGGACAGACTGCACTGTGGACAGACTGCTCTGTGGACAGGCTGCACTGTGGACAGACTGCACTGTGGACAGACTGCACTTTGTACAGTCTGCACCGTGGACAGACTGCACTACAGACAGTCTGCACAACAGACAGTCTGCACTGCTGACAGGCTGTACTGTGCGCAGACTGCAGTGTGGACAGACTGTACTGTGGACAGGCTGCAGTGCGGACAGACTGCACTACAGACAGTCTGCACAAAGACAGTCTGCACTGCTGACAGGCTGTACTGTGCGCAGACTGCAGTGTGGACAGACTGCACTGTGTACAGGCTGCAGTGCGGACAGACTGCACTGTGTACAGACTGCACTGTGGACAGACTGCACTGTGGACAGACTGCACTGTGGACAGGCTGCACTGTGGAGAGACTGCACTGTGGACAGGCTGCACTGTGGAGAGACTGCCCTGCTGACAGACTGCACTGTGGACAGACTGCACTGTGGTTAGACTGCACTGTGGACAGACAGCACTTCGGACAGATTGCACTGCAGACTGACTGCACTGTGGACAGACTGCACTGTGGAGAGACTGCCCTGCTGACAGACTGCACTGCGGACAGACTGCACTGCGGACAGACTGCAATGCGGAAAGACTGCACTGTGGACAGACTGCACTGTGGACGGACTGCACTGTAGACAGACTGCACTGTGAACAGGCTGCACTGTGGACAGACTGCGCTGTGGACAGACTGCACTGTGGACTGACTGCACTGTGGACAGACTGCACTGTGGAGAGACTGCACTGCGGACAGACTGCACTGCAGACAGACTGCCTCTCGGACCGGGTGCACTGTGGACAGTCTGAACTGTGGACAGACTGCACTGTGGACAGACTGCACTGTATACAGTCTGCACTGTGGACAGACTGCACTGCGAACAGACTGCACTGTGGACATACCACACTGTTAATAGACAGCACTGCGGACAGACTGCACTGCAGACAGACTGCTCTGCAGACAGAGTGCACTGCGGACAGGCTGCACTGTGCACCAACTGCACTGTGGACAGACTGCACTGCGGACAGTCTGTACTGCTGACAGACAGCACTTTGGAGAGACTGCACTGCGGATGGACTGCACTACGGACAGACTGCACTGTGGACAGACTGCACTCTGGACAGACTGCACTGTGGACAGTCTGCACTACGGGCAGACTGCACTGTGGAGCGACTGCACTGCGGAAAGACTGCACCGCGGACAGACTGCACTGTGGACAGACTGCACTGCGGACAGACTGCACTGCGGATAGACTGCACTGTGGACAGGCTGCACTGTGGACAATCTGCACTGTGGAAAGACTGCACTGTTGTTAGACTGCACTGTGGACAGACTGCACTGCGGACAGACTGCACTGGGGACAGTCTGCACTATGGACTGACTGCACTGCGGACAGACGGCACTGCGTACACACTGCGCTGCGGACAGACTGCACTGTGGTCAGACTGCACTGTGGACAGACTGCACTGTGGACAGACTGCACTGTGGTTAGACTGCACTATGTACAGACTGCACTGAGAACAGACTGCACTGCGGACAGACCTCACTGCGGACAGACCGCACTGCGGACAGACTGCACTGCGGAAAGACTGCACTGCGGACAGACTGCACAGTGAACAGTCTGCACTGCGGACAGACTGCACTGCCGACAGACTGCACTGTGGACAGGCTGCACTGTGGACAATCTGCACTGTGGACAGACTGCACTGTTGTTAGACTGCACTGTGTACAGTCTGCACTGTGGACAGACAGCACTTCGGACAGATTGCACTGCAGACTGACTGCACTGTGGACATGCTGCACTGTGCACCGACTACACTGTTGTCAGACTGCATTGCGGACAGACTGCACTGTGGACAGACTGCACTGTGGACAGACTGCACTGTGGTTAGACTGCACTGCGGACAGACTGCAATGTGGACAGTCTGCACTGCGGATAGACTGCACTGTGGACAGACAGCACTGTGCACTGCCTGCACTGTGGACAGACTGCACTGTGGACAGACTGCACTGTGGACAGACTGCACTGTGGACAGACTGCACTGTGGACAGTCTGCACTGTGGACTGACCGCACTGCGGACAGACGGCACTGCGTACACACTGCGCTGCGGACAGACTGCACTATGGACAGACTGCACTGTGGACAGACGTCACTGGGGACAGACTGCTCTGTGGACAGATTGCACTGTGGACAGACTGCACTGTGGACAGACTGCACTGTGGACAGACTGCACTGTGGACTGACGGCACTCCGGACAGACTGCACTGCGGATAGACTGTACTGCGGACAGACTGCACTGCGGACAGACTGCACTGCGGACAGACTGCACTTCGGACAGGCTGCACTGGCGGACTGGCTGCACTGTGGACAGACTTCACTGGGGACAGACTGCTCTGTGGACAGGCTGCACTTTGGACAGGTTTCACTCTGGACAGACTGCACTCTGGTTAGACTGCACTGCGGACTGACCGCACTGTGGACAGACCGCACTGTGGACAGACTGCACTGTGGACAGACTGCACTGTGGACAGACTGCACTGTGGACAGTCCGCACTGCGTACAGACTGCACTGTGGACAGAATGCACTGTGGACAGACTGCACTGTGGACAGGCTGCACTGTGGACAGACCGCACAGCGGACAGACCGCACTGCGGACAGACCGCACTGCGGACAGACCGCACTGCGGACAGACTGCACTGCGGACAGGCTGCACTGTAGACAGACTGCACTGTGGACAGACTGCACTGCGGACAGACTGCACTGCTGACAGACTTCACTGCTGTCAGACTGCACTGAGGACAAACTGCACTGTGCGCCGACTGCACTGCGGACAGACTGCACTGTGGACAGACTGCACTGCGGAAAGACTGAAGTGCGGACAGACTGCAATGCGGAAAGACTGCACTGTGGACAGACTGCACTGTGGACAGACTGCACTGCGGAAAGACTGAAGTGCGGACAGACTGCAATGCGGAAAGACTGCACTGTGGACAGACTGCACTGTGGACAGACTGCACTGTGGACAGACTGCACTGTGGACAGACTGCACTGTGGACAGACTGCACTGTGGACAGACTGCACTATGCACAGACTGCACTGTTGACAGACTGCACTGTGGACTGACTGCACTGTGGACAGACTGCACTGTGGAGACACTGCACTGCGGACAGACTTCACTGCAGACAGACTGCCCTGCGGACCGGGTGCACTGTGGACAGTCTGAACTGTGGACAGACTGCACTGTGGACAGACCGCACTGTGGACAGACTGCACTGTTGTTAGACTGCACTGTGGACAGACTGCATTGCGGACAGACTGCACTGCGGACAGTCTGCACTGTGGACTTACTGCACTGCGGACAGACGTCACTGCGTACACACTGCGCTGCGGACAGACTGCACTGCGGACAGACTGCACTGTGGACAGACTGCAATGTGGACAGACTGCACTGTGGACTGACGGCACTGCGGACAGACTGCCCTGCGGATGGACTGCACTGTGGACAGGCTGCACTTTGGACAATCTGCACTGTGGAAAGAATGCACTGTTGTTAGACTGCACTGTGGACAGACTGCACTGCGGACAGACTGCACTGCGGACAGTCTGCACTGTGGACTGACTGCACTGCGGACAGACGGCACTGCCTACACACTGCGTTGCGGACTGACTGCACTGTGGACAGACGTCACTGGGGACAGACTGCTCTGTGGACAGATTGCACTGTGGACAGACTGCACTGTGGACAGACTGCACTGTGGACAGACTGCACTGTGGACAGACTTCACTGCGGACAGACTGCACTGCGGACAGACTGCACTTCGGACAGGCTGCACTTCGGACAGGCTGCACTGTGGACAGACTTCACTGGGGACAGACTGCACTGTGGACAGACAGCACTTTGGACAGGCTGCACTCTGGACAGACTGCACTCTGGTTAGACTGCACTGCGGACAGACCGCACTGTGGACAGACCGCACTGTGGACAGACTGCACTGTGGACAGCCTGCACTGCACACAGACTGCAGTGCGGACAGTATGCACTGCGGACAGAATGCACTGTGGACAGAATGCACTGTGGACAGACCGCACTGTGGACAGACTGCACTGTGGACAGACTGCACTGTATACATTCTGCACATTGGACAGGCAGCACTGTGGACAGATTGCCCTGTGGACAGGGTGCACTGTGGACAGTCTGCACTGCTGACAGACTGCACTGTGGAGAGCCTGCACTGTGGAAACACTGCACTGTGGACAGACTGCACTGCGGACAGTGTGCACTGTGGACAGACTGCACTGTGGACAGACTGCACTGTGGACAGACTGCACTGCGGACAGTGTGCACTGTAGACAGACTTCACTGTGGACAGATTGCACTGCGGACAGACTGCACTGCTGACATACTGCACTGCTGACAGACTGCACTGTGGACAGGCTGCATTGTGGACAGACTGCACAGTGGACAGACGTCAGTGCGGACAGACTGCACTGTGGACAGACTGCAATGCTGACCGACTGCACTGCTGACAGACTGCCATGTGGACCCGCTGCACTGTGGACAGACTGCACAGCGGACAGACTGCACTGTGGACAGACTGCACTGTGGTTGGACTGCATTGTAGACAGACTGCACTGTGGACAGACTGCACAGTGGACAGACGGCATTGCGGACAGACTGCACTCTGGGCAGACAGCACTGTGGGAAGACTGCACTGTGGACAGACTGCACTGTGGACAGACTGCACTGTGGACAGACTGCACTGTGGTTGGACTGCATTGTAGACAGACTGCACTGTGGACAGACTGCACAGCGGACAGACGGCATTGCGGACAGACTGCTTTGCGGACAGACTGCAATGCTGACCGACTGCACTGCTGACAGACTGCACTGTGGACAGGCTGCACTGTGAACAGGCTGCACAGCGGACAGACTGCACAGCGGACAGACTGCACTATGGACAGACTGCACTGTGGACAGTCCGCACTGTGGACAGAGAGCACTGCGGACAGACTGCACTGCAGACAGACTGTACTGCCGACAGACTGCACTGCGGACAGGCTGCACTGTGCACCGACTGCACTGTGGATAGACTGCACTGCGGACAGACTGTACTGCTGACAGATTGCACTGCGGACAGACTGCATTGTGGACAGACTGCACTTTGGAAAGACTGCACTGTGGACAGACTGCACTGTGGACAGACTGCACTGTGGACAGAATGCACTGCGGACAGACTGCACTGTGGACAGACTGCACTGTGGATAGGCTGCAATGTGGACAGTTTGCACTGTGGACAGACAGCACTGCGGACAGACTGCACTGCAGACAGACTGTACTGCCGACAGACTGCACTGCGGACAGGCTGCACTGTGCACCGACTGCACTGTGGATAGACTGCACTGCGGACAGACTGTACTGCTGACAGATTGCACTGCGGACAGACTGCATTGTGGACAGACTGCACTTTGGAAAGGCTGCACTGTGGACAGACTGCACTGTGGACAGACTGCACTGTGGACAGACTGCACTGTGGATAGGCTGCAATGTGGACAGTTTGCACTGCGGACAGACTGCACCTTGGACAGGCTGCACTGTGGAGAGGCTGCTCTGTGGACAGACTGCACTGTGGACAGTTTGCACTGCGGACAGGCTGCACTGTGGACAGACTGCACTGTGGACAGGCTGCACTGTGGACAGACTGCACTTGGACAGAATGCACTGCGGACAGACTGCACTGTGGACAGAATGCATTGTGGACGGACCACACTGTGGACAGACTGCACTGTGGACAGTCTGCACTGTGGACAGACCTCACTGTGGACAGGCCGCACTGTGGACAGACCGCTCACTGGACAGAATGCACTGTGGACAGGCTGCACTGTGGACAGACTGCACTGTGGACAGACTGCACTGTGGACAGGCTGCACTGTGGACAGGCTGCGCTGTGGACAGGCTGCACTGTGGACAGACTGCACTGTGGACAGACTGCACTGAGGACAGACTGCACTGTGGACAGACTGCACTGTGGACAGGCTGCACTGTGGACAGGCTGCGCTGTGGACAGGCTGCACTGTGGACAGACTGCACTGTGGACAGACTGCACTGTGGACAGACTGCACTGTGGACAGGCTGCACTGTGGACAGGCTGCACTGTGGACAGGCTGCGCTGTGGACAGACTGCACTGTGGACAGACTGCACTGTGGACAGACTGCACTGTGGACAGGCTGCACTGTGGACAGACTGCACTGTGGACAGACCGCACTGTGGACAGACTGCACTGTGGAGAGACTGCACTATGGACAGACTGCACTGTGGACAGACTGCGCTGTGGACAGACTGCACTGTGGACAGGCTGCACTGTGGACAGACTGCACTGTGGACAGACTGCACTGTGGACAGACTGCACTGTGGACAGACTGCTCTGTGGACAGGCTGCACTGTGGAGAGACTGCACTATGGACAGACTGCACTGTGGACAGACTGCGCTGTGGACAGACTGCACTGTGGACAGGCTGCACTGTGGACAGACTGCACTGTGGACAGACTGCACTGTGGACAGACTGCACTGTGGACAGACTGCTCTGTGGACAGGCTGCACTGTGGACAGACTGCACTGTGGACAGACCGCACTGTGGACAGACCGCACTGTGGACAGACTGCACTGTGGACAGACTGCACTGCGGACTGACTGCACTGTGGACAGACTGCACTGTGGACAGACTGCACTGTGGACAGACTGCACTGTGGACAGACTGCACTGTGGACAGACTGCACTGTGCGCAGACTGCACTGTGTACAGACTGTATTGTGGACAGGCTGCAGTGCGGACAGACTGCACCGCGGACAGACTGCACTGTGGACAGACTGCACTGTTGACAGTCTGCACTGTGGACAGACTGCACTGTTGACAGACTGCACTGCAGACAGACTGCACTGTGGACAGTCTGCACTGTGGACAGACTGCACTGTGCACAGACTGCACTGTGGACAGACTGCACTGTGGACTGACTGCACTGTGGACAGACTGCACTGTGGACAGATTGCACTGCAGACAGACTGCACTCTGGACAGACTGCACTCTGATCATACTGCACTGTGGACAGACTGCACTGTGGACAGACTGCACTGTGGACATACTGCACTGCGGACAGACTGCACTCTGATCATACTGCACTGTGGACAGACTGCACTCTGGACAGACTGCACTCTGATCATACTGCACTGTGGACAGACTGCACTGTGGACAGACTGCACTGTGGACATACTGCACTGTGGACAGGCTGCACTGCGGACAGACTGCACTCTGATCATACTGCACTGTGGACAGACTGCACTGTGGACAGACTGCACTGCTGACAGACTGAACTGCGGACAGACTGCACTGCGGACAGACTGCACTGCGGACAGACTGAAGTGCGGACAGACTGCAATGCGGAAAGACTGCACTGTGGACAGACTGCACTGTGGACGGACTGCACTGTGGACGGACTGCACTGTGGACAGACTGCACTGTGGACAGACTGCACTGTGGACAGACTGCACTGTGCACAGACTGCACTGTTGACAGACTGCACTGTGAACAGGCTGCACTGCGGACAGACTGCACTGCGGACAGACTGCAATGCGGAAAGACTGCACTGTGGACAGACTGCACTGTGGACAGACTGCACTGTGGACGGACTGCACTGTGGTCAGACTGCACTGTGGACAGACTGCACTGTGGACAGACTGCACTGTGCACAGACTGCACTGTTGACAGAGTGCACTGCAGACAGACTGCACTGTGGACAGTCTGCACTGTGGACAGACTGCACTGTGCACAGACTGCACTGTTGACAGACTGCACTGCAGACAGACTGCACTGTGGACAGTCTGCACTGTGGACAGGCTGAACTGTGGACAGTCTGCACTGTGGACAGACTGCACTGTTGACAGCCTGCACTGTGGACAGACTGCACTGTTGACAGACTGCACTGCAGACAGACTGCACTGTGGACAGTCTGCACTGTGGACAGACTGCACTGTGCACAGACTGCACTGTGGACAGACTGCACTGTGGACTGACTGCACTGTGGACAGACTGCACTGTGGAGAGACTGCACTGCAGAAAGACTGCCCTGCGGACCGGGTGCACTGTGGACAGTCTGAACTGTGGACAGACTGCACTGTGGACAGACCGCACGTTGGACAGACTGCACTGTGGACAGACTGCACTGCTGACAGACTGCACTGTGGACAGGCTGCACTGCGGACAGACTGCACTGTGGACATACCGCACTGTTAATAGACAGCACTGCGGACAGACTGCACTGCAGACAGACTGCTCTGCAGACATAGTGCACTGCGGACAGGCTGCACTGTGCACCAACTGCACTGTGGACAGACTGCACTGCGGACAGACTGCACTGCGGACAGACTGCACTCTGGACAGACTGCACTGTGGACAGTCTGCACTACGGGCAGACTGCACTGTGGAGCGACTGCACTGCGGAAAGACTGCACTGCGGATAGACTGCACTGTGGACAGGCTGCACTGTGGACAATCTGCACTGTGGAAAGACTGCACTGTTGTTAGACTGCACTGTGGACAGACTGCACTGCGGACAGACTGCACTGCGGACAGTCTGCACTGTGGACTGACCGCACTGCGGACAGACGGCACTGCGTACACACTGCGCTGCGGACAGACTGCACTATGGACAGACTGCACTGTGGACAGACGTCACTGGGGACAGACTGCTCTGTGGACAGATTGCACTGTGGACAGACTGCACTGTGGACAGACTGCACTGTGGACAGACTGCACTGTGGACTGACGGCACTGCGGACAGACTGCACTGCGGATAGACTGTACTGCGGACAGACTGCACTGCGGACAGACTGCACTCTGGACAGACTGCACTCTGGTTAGACTGCACTGCGGACTGACCGCACTGTGGACAGACCGCACTGTGGACAGACTGCACTGTGGACAGACTGCACTGTGGACAGACTGCACTGTGGACAGACTGCACTGTGGACAGACTGCACTGTGGACAGACTGCACTGTGGACCGACTGCACTGCGGACAGACTGCACTGTGGACAGACTGCACTGTGGACAGACTGCACTGTGGACAGACTGCACTGTGGACAGACTGCACTGCGGACCGACTGCACTGCGGACAGACCGCACTGCGGACAGACCGCACTACGGACAGACTGCACTGCTGACCGACTGCACTGCTGACAGACTGCACTGTGGACAGACTGCACAGCAGACAGACTGCACTGCGGACAGACTGCACTGCGGACAGGCTGCACTGTAGACAGACTGCACTGTGGACAGACTGCACTGCGGACAGACTGCACTGCTGACAGACTTCACTGCTGTCAGACTGCACTGAGGACAAACTGCACTGTGCGCCGACTGCACTGCGGACAGACTGCACTGCGGAAAGACTGAAGTGCGGACAGACTGCAATGCGGAAAGACTGCACTGTGGACAGACTGCACTGTGGACGGACTGCACTGTGGACAGACTGCACTGTGGACAGACTGCACTGTGGACAGACTGCACTGCGCACAGACTGCACTGCGGGCAGTCTGCACTGCGGACAGACTGCACTGCGGACAGACTGCACTGTGGACAGACTGCACTGTGGACAGACTGCACTGTGCACAGACTGCACTGTTGACAGACTGCACTGTGAACAGGCTGCACTGTGGACAGACTGCACTGTGGACAGACTGCACTGTGGACTGACTGCACTGTGGACAGACTGCACTGTGGAGACACTGCACTGCGGACAGTCTGCACTGCAGACAGACTGCCCTGCGGACCGGGTGCACTGTGGACAGTCTGAACTGTGGACAGACTGCACTGTGGACAGACCGCACTGTGGACAGACTGCACTGTGGACAATCTGCACTGTGGAAAGACTGCACTGTTGTTAGACTGCACTGTGGACAGACTGCATTGCGGACAGACTGCACTGCGGACAGTCTGCACTGTGGACTGACTGCACTGCGGACCGACGTCACTGCGCACACACTGCGCTGCGGACAGACTGCACTGCGGACAGACTGCAATGTGGACAGACTGCAATGTGGACAGACTGCACTGTGGACTGACGGCACTGTGGACAGAATGCACTGTGGACTGACGGCACTGCGGACAGACTGCCCTGCGGATGGACTGCACTGTGGACAGGCTGCACTTTGGACAATCTGCACTGTGGAAAGAATGCACTGTGGACAGACTGCACTGCTGACAGGCTGCACTGCGGACAGTCTGCACTGTGGACTGACTGCACTGCGGACAGACGGCACTGCCTACACACTGCGTTGCGGACTGACTGCACTGTGGACAGACGTCACTGGGGACAGACTGCTCTGTGGACAGATTGCACTGTGGACAGACTGCACTGTGGACAGAGTGCACTGTGGACAGACTGCACTGTGGACAGACTTCACTGCGGACAGACTGCACTGCGGACAGACTGCACTTCGGACAGACTGCACTGTGGACAGACTGCACTGTGGACAGACTGCACTGTGGACAGACTGCAATGTGGACAGACGTCACTGGGGACAGACTGCTCTGTGGACAGATTGCACTGTGGACAGACTGCACTGTGGACAGAGTGCACTGTGGACAGACTGCACTGTGGACAGACTTCACTGCGGACAGACTGCACTGCGGACAGACTGCACTTCGGACTGGCTGCACTGTGGACTGGCTGCACTGTGGACACACTTCACTGGGGACAGACTGCACTGTGGACAGACTGCACTTTGGACAGGCTGCACTCTGGACAGACTGCACTCTGGTTAGACTGCACTGCGGACTGACCGCACTGTGGACAGACCGCACTGTGGACAGACTGCACTGTGGACAGCCTGCACTGCACACAGACTGCAGTGCGGACAGTATGCACTGCGGACAGAATGCACTGTGGACAGAATGCACTGTGGACAGACCGCACTGTGGACAGGCAGCACTGTGGACAGATTGCCCTGTGGACAGGGTGCACTGTGGACAGTCTGCACTGCTGACTGACTGCACTGTGGAGAGCCTGCACTGTGGAAACACTGCACTGTGGACAGACTGCACTGCGGACAGTGTGCACTGTAGACAGACTGCACTGTGGACAGATTGCACTGCGGACAGACTGCACTGCTGACAGACTGCACTGTGGACAGGCTGCATTGTGGACAGACTGCACAGTGGACAGTCTGTGCTGCTGACAGACTGCACTGTGGACAGTCCGCACTGTGGACAGACCGCACTGTGGACAGGCCGCACTGTGGACAGACTGCACTGTGGACAGACTGCACTGTGGACAGACTGCACTGTGGACAGACTGCACTGTGGACAGACTGCATTGTGGACAGACTGCACTGTGGACAGACTGCACTGTGGACAGACTGCACTGTGGACAGACTGCACTTTGGACAGACTGCACTGTGGACAGACTGCACTGCTGACAGACAGCACTGTGGACAGACTGCACTGTGGACAGACTGCACTGTGGACAGACTGCACTTTGGACAGACTGCACTGTGCACGGACTGCACTGCTGACAGACAGCACTGCGGACAGACTGCACTGTGGACAGACTGCACTGTGGACAGACTGCACGGTGGACAGACTGCACTGTGGACAGACTGCACTGCGGACAGACTGCACTGTGGACAGACTGCACTGTGGTTAGACTGCACTGTGGACAGACTGCACTGTGGACAGACTGCACTGTGGACAGAAGGCACTGTGGACAGACTGCACTGCGGACAGACTGCACTGTGGACAGACTGCACTGTGGTTAGACTGCACTGTGGTTAGACTGCACTGTGGACAGACTGCACTGTGGACAGACTGCACTGTGGACAGAAGGCACTGCGGACAGACTGCACTGTGGACAGACTGCACTGTGGTTAGACTGCACTGTGGACAGACTGCACTGCGGACAGACTGCACTGTGGACAGACTGCACTGCGGACAGACTGCACTGTGGACAGACTGCACAGCGGACAGACTGCACTGTGGACAGACTGCACAGCGGACAGACTGCACTGTGGACAGACTGCACTGTGGTTGGACTGCATTGTAGATAGACTGCACTGTGGACAGACTGCACAGTGGACAGACGGCATTGCGGACAGACTGGACTCTGGGCAGACAGCACTGTGAGAAGCCTGCACTGTGGACAGACTGCACTGTGGACAGACTGCACTGTGGACAGACTGCACTGTGGACAGACTGAACTGTGGTTGGACTGCATTGTAGACAGACTGCACTGTGGACAGACTGCACAGCGGACAGACGGCATTGCGGACAGACTGCTTTGCGGACAGACTGCAATGCTGACCGACTGCACAGCGGACAGACTGCACAGCGGACAGACTGCACTATGGACAGACTGCACTGTGGACAGGCTGCACTGTGGACAGACTGCACTGTGGACAGACCGCACTGTGGACAGACCGCACTGTGGACAGACTGCACTGTGGACAGACTGCACTGCGGACTGACTGCACTGTGGACAGACTGCACTGTGGACAGACTGCACTGTGGACAGACTGCACTGTGGACAGACTGCACTGTGGACAGACTGCACTGTGCGCAGACTGCACTGTGTACAGACTGTATTGTGGACAGGCTGCAGTGCGGACAGACTGCACCGCGGACAGACTGCACTGTGGACAGACTGCACTGTTGACAGTCTGCACTGTGGACAGACTGCACTGTTGACAGACTGCACTGCAGACAGACTGCACTGTGGACAGTCTGCACTGTGGACAGACTGCACTGTGCACAGACTGCACTGTGGACAGACTGCACTGTGGACTGACTGCACTGTGGACAGACTGCACTGTGGACAGATTGCACTGCAGACAGACTGCACTCTGGACAGACTGCACTCTGATCATACTGCACTGTGGACAGACTGCACTGTGGACAGACTGCACTGTGGACATACTGCACTGCGGACAGACTGCACTCTGATCATACTGCACTGTGGACAGACTGCACTCTGGACAGACTGCACTCTGATCATACTGCACTGTGGACAGACTGCACTGTGGACAGACTGCACTGTGGACATACTGCACTGTGGACAGGCTGCACTGCGGACAGACTGCACTCTGATCATACTGCACTGTGGACAGACTGCACTGTGGACAGACTGCACTGCTGACAGACTGAACTGCGGACAGACTGCACTGCGGACAGACTGCACTGCGGACAGACTGAAGTGCGGACAGACTGCAATGCGGAAAGACTGCACTGTGGACAGACTGCACTGTGGACGGACTGCACTGTGGACGGACTGCACTGTGGACAGACTGCACTGTGGACAGACTGCACTGTGGACAGACTGCACTGTGCACAGACTGCACTGTTGACAGACTGCACTGTGAACAGGCTGCACTGCGGACAGACTGCACTGCGGACAGACTGCAATGCGGAAAGACTGCACTGTGGACAGACTGCACTGTGGACAGACTGCACTGTGGACGGACTGCACTGTGGTCAGACTGCACTGTGGACAGACTGCACTGTGGACAGACTGCACTGTGCACAGACTGCACTGTTGACAGAGTGCACTGCAGACAGACTGCACTGTGGACAGTCTGCACTGTGGACAGACTGCACTGTGCACAGACTGCACTGTTGACAGACTGCACTGCAGACAGACTGCACTGTGGACAGTCTGCACTGTGGACAGGCTGAACTGTGGACAGTCTGCACTGTGGACAGACTGCACTGTTGACAGCCTGCACTGTGGACAGACTGCACTGTTGACAGACTGCACTGCAGACAGACTGCACTGTGGACAGTCTGCACTGTGGACAGACTGCACTGTGCACAGACTGCACTGTGGACAGACTGCACTGTGGACTGACTGCACTGTGGACAGACTGCACTGTGGAGAGACTGCACTGCAGAAAGACTGCCCTGCGGACCGGGTGCACTGTGGACAGTCTGAACTGTGGACAGACTGCACTGTGGACAGACCGCACGTTGGACAGACTGCACTGTGGACAGACTGCACTGCTGACAGACTGCACTGTGGACAGGCTGCACTGCGGACAGACTGCACTGTGGACATACCGCACTGTTAATAGACAGCACTGCGGACAGACTGCACTGCAGACAGACTGCTCTGCAGACAGAGTGCACTGCGGACAGGCTGCACTGTGCACCAACTGCACTGTGGACAGACTGCACTGCGGACAGACTGCACTGCGGACAGACTGCACTCTGGACAGACTGCACTGTGGACAGTCTGCACTACGGGCAGACTGCACTGTGGAGCGACTGCACTGCGGAAAGACTGCACTGCGGATAGACTGCACTGTGGACAGGCTGCACTGTGGACAATCTGCACTGTGGAAAGACTGCACTGTTGTTAGACTGCACTGTGGACAGACTGCACTGCGGACAGACTGCACTGCGGACAGTCTGCACTGTGGACTGACCGCACTGCGGACAGACGGCACTGCGTACACACTGCGCTGCGGACAGACTGCACTATGGACAGACTGCACTGTGGACAGACGTCACTGGGGACAGACTGCTCTGTGGACAGATTGCACTGTGGACAGACTGCACTGTGGACAGACTGCACTGTGGACAGACTGCACTGTGGACTGACGGCACTGCGGACAGACTGCACTGCGGATAGACTGTACTGCGGACAGACTGCACTGCGGACAGACTGCACTCTGGACAGACTGCACTCTGGTTAGACTGCACTGCGGACTGACCGCACTGTGGACAGACCGCACTGTGGACAGACTGCACTGTGGACAGACTGCACTGTGGACAGACTGCACTGTGGACAGACTGCACTGTGGACAGACTGCACTGTGGACAGACTGCACTGTGGACCGACTGCACTGCGGACAGACTGCACTGTGGACAGACTGCACTGTGGACAGACTGCACTGTGGACAGACTGCACTGTGGACAGACTGCACTGCGGACCGACTGCACTGCGGACAGACCGCACTGCGGACAGACCGCACTACGGACAGACTGCACTGCTGACCGACTGCACTGCTGACAGACTGCACTGTGGACAGACTGCACAGCAGACAGACTGCACTGCGGACAGACTGCACTGCGGACAGGCTGCACTGTAGACAGACTGCACTGTGGACAGACTGCACTGCGGACAGACTGCACTGCTGACAGACTTCACTGCTGTCAGACTGCACTGAGGACAAACTGCACTGTGCGCCGACTGCACTGCGGACAGACTGCACTGCGGAAAGACTGAAGTGCGGACAGACTGCAATGCGGAAAGACTGCACTGTGGACAGACTGCACTGTGGACGGACTGCACTGTGGACAGACTGCACTGTGGACAGACTGCACTGTGGACAGACTGCACTGCGCACAGACTGCACTGCGGGCAGTCTGCACTGCGGACAGACTGCACTGCGGACAGACTGCACTGTGGACAGACTGCACTGTGGACAGACTGCACTGTGCACAGACTGCACTGTTGACAGACTGCACTGTGAACAGGCTGCACTGTGGACAGACTGCACTGTGGACAGACTGCACTGTGGACTGACTGCACTGTGGACAGACTGCACTGTGGAGACACTGCACTGCGGACAGTCTGCACTGCAGACAGACTGCCCTGCGGACCGGGTGCACTGTGGACAGTCTGAACTGTGGACAGACTGCACTGTGGACAGACCGCACTGTGGACAGACTGCACTGTGGACAATCTGCACTGTGGAAAGACTGCACTGTTGTTAGACTGCACTGTGGACAGACTGCATTGCGGACAGACTGCACTGCGGACAGTCTGCACTGTGGACTGACTGCACTGCGGACCGACGTCACTGCGCACACACTGCGCTGCGGACAGACTGCACTGCGGACAGACTGCAATGTGGACAGACTGCAATGTGGACAGACTGCACTGTGGACTGACGGCACTGTGGACAGAATGCACTGTGGACTGACGGCACTGCGGACAGACTGCCCTGCGGATGGACTGCACTGTGGACAGGCTGCACTTTGGACAATCTGCACTGTGGAAAGAATGCACTGTGGACAGACTGCACTGCTGACAGGCTGCACTGCGGACAGTCTGCACTGTGGACTGACTGCACTGCGGACAGACGGCACTGCCTACACACTGCGTTGCGGACTGACTGCACTGTGGACAGACGTCACTGGGGACAGACTGCTCTGTGGACAGATTGCACTGTGGACAGACTGCACTGTGGACAGAGTGCACTGTGGACAGACTGCACTGTGGACAGACTTCACTGCGGACAGACTGCACTGCGGACAGACTGCACTTCGGACAGACTGCACTGTGGACAGACTGCACTGTGGACAGACTGCACTGTGGACAGACTGCAATGTGGACAGACGTCACTGGGGACAGACTGCTCTGTGGACAGATTGCACTGTGGACAGACTGCACTGTGGACAGAGTGCACTGTGGACAGACTGCACTGTGGACAGACTTCACTGCGGACAGACTGCACTGCGGACAGACTGCACTTCGGACTGGCTGCACTGTGGACTGGCTGCACTGTGGACACACTTCACTGGGGACAGACTGCACTGTGGACAGACTGCACTTTGGACAGGCTGCACTCTGGACAGACTGCACTCTGGTTAGACTGCACTGCGGACTGACCGCACTGTGGACAGACCGCACTGTGGACAGACTGCACTGTGGACAGCCTGCACTGCACACAGACTGCAGTGCGGACAGTATGCACTGCGGACAGAATGCACTGTGGACAGAATGCACTGTGGACAGACCGCACTGTGGACAGGCAGCACTGTGGACAGATTGCCCTGTGGACAGGGTGCACTGTGGACAGTCTGCACTGCTGACTGACTGCACTGTGGAGAGCCTGCACTGTGGAAACACTGCACTGTGGACAGACTGCACTGCGGACAGTGTGCACTGTAGACAGACTGCACTGTGGACAGATTGCACTGCGGACAGACTGCACTGCTGACAGACTGCACTGTGGACAGGCTGCATTGTGGACAGACTGCACAGTGGACAGTCTGTGCTGCTGACAGACTGCACTGTGGACAGTCCGCACTGTGGACAGACCGCACTGTGGACAGGCCGCACTGTGGACAGACTGCACTGTGGACAGACTGCACTGTGGACAGACTGCACTGTGGACAGACTGCACTGTGGACAGACTGCATTGTGGACAGACTGCACTGTGGACAGACTGCACTGTGGACAGACTGCACTGTGGACAGACTGCACTTTGGACAGACTGCACTGTGGACAGACTGCACTGCTGACAGACAGCACTGTGGACAGACTGCACTGTGGACAGACTGCACTGTGGACAGACTGCACTTTGGACAGACTGCACTGTGCACGGACTGCACTGCTGACAGACAGCACTGCGGACAGACTGCACTGTGGACAGACTGCACTGTGGACAGACTGCACGGTGGACAGACTGCACTGTGGACAGACTGCACTGCGGACAGACTGCACTGTGGACAGACTGCACTGTGGTTAGACTGCACTGTGGACAGACTGCACTGTGGACAGACTGCACTGTGGACAGAAGGCACTGTGGACAGACTGCACTGCGGACAGACTGCACTGTGGACAGACTGCACTGTGGTTAGACTGCACTGTGGTTAGACTGCACTGTGGACAGACTGCACTGTGGACAGACTGCACTGTGGACAGAAGGCACTGCGGACAGACTGCACTGTGGACAGACTGCACTGTGGTTAGACTGCACTGTGGACAGACTGCACTGCGGACAGACTGCACTGTGGACAGACTGCACTGCGGACAGACTGCACTGTGGACAGACTGCACAGCGGACAGACTGCACTGTGGACAGACTGCACAGCGGACAGACTGCACTGTGGACAGACTGCACTGTGGTTGGACTGCATTGTAGATAGACTGCACTGTGGACAGACTGCACAGTGGACAGACGGCATTGCGGACAGACTGGACTCTGGGCAGACAGCACTGTGAGAAGCCTGCACTGTGGACAGACTGCACTGTGGACAGACTGCACTGTGGACAGACTGCACTGTGGACAGACTGAACTGTGTTTGGACTGCATTGTAGACAGACTGCACTGTGGACAGACTGCACAGCGGACAGACGGCATTGCGGACAGACTGCTTTGCGGACAGACTGCAATGCTGACCGACTGCACAGCGGACAGACTGCACAGCGGACAGACTGCACTATGGACAGACTGCACTGTGGACAGTCCGCACTGTGGACAGAGAGCACTGCGGACAGACTGCACTGCAGACAGACTGTACTGCCGACAGACTGCACTGCGGACAGGCTGCACTGTGCACCGACTGCACTGTGGATAGACTGCACTGCGGACAGACTGTACTGCTGACAGATTGCACTGCGGACAGACTGCATTGTGGACAGACTGCACTTTGGAAAGACTGCACTGCGGACAGACTGTACTGCTGACAGATTGCACTGCGGACAGACTGCACTGTGGACAGACTGCACTGTGGACAGACTGCACTGCGGACAGACTGCACTGTGGACAGAATGCACTGCGGACAGACTGCACTGTGGACAGACTGCACTGTGGATAGGCTGCAATGTGGACAGTTTGCACTGCGGACAGACTGCACTGTGGACAGACTGCACTGTGGACAGTTTGCACTGCGGACAGGCTGCACTGTGGACAGACTGCACTGTGGACAGAATGCACTGTGGACGGACCACACTGTGGACTGACTGCACTGTGGACAGACTGTGCTGCTGACAGACTGCACTGTGGACAGACTGCACTGTGGACAGACCTCACTGTGGACAGACTGCACTGTGGACAGACCTCACTGTGGACAGACTGCACTGTGGACAGACTGCACTGCGGACAGACTGCACTGTGGACAGACTGCACTGTGGACAGACTGCAATGTGGACAGACCTCACTGTGGACAGACTGCACTGTGGACAGACCTCACTGTGGACAGGCCGCACTGTGGACAGACCGCTCACTGGACAGAATGCACTGTGGACAGGCTGCACTGTGGACAGACTGCACTGTGGACAGACTGCACTGTGGACAGACTGCACTGTGGACAGACTGCACTGTGGACAGACTGCACTGTGGACAGACTGCACTGTGGACAGACTGCACTGTGGACAGACTTCACTGTGGACAGACTGCACTGTGGACAGACTGCACTTTGGACAGACTGCACTGTGGACAGACTGCACTGCTGACAGACAGCACTGCGGACAGACTGCTCTGTGGACAGACTGCACTGCATACAGACTGCACTGTGAACAGGCTGCACTGTGGACAGACTGCACTGAGGCCAGACTTACTGTGGACAGTCTGCACTGTGGACAGACAGCACTTCGGACAGATTGCACTGCAGACTGAGTGCACTGTGGACATGCTGCACTGTGCACAGACTGCACTGTTGCCAGACTGCATTGCGGACAGTCTGCACTGCTGACAGACTGCACTGTGGACAGACTGCACTGTGGTTAGACTGCACTGCGGACAGACTGCACTGCGGACAGACTGCACTGTGGTTAGACTGCACTGTGGACAGACTGCACTGTGGACAGACTGCACTGTGGACAGACTGCACTGTGGACAGACTGCACTGTGGATAATCTGCACTGTGGACAGACTGCACTGTGGATAATCTGCACTTTGGACAGGCTGCACTGTGAACAGGCTGCACTGTGGACAGACTGCACTGTGGACAGACTGCGCTGTGGACAGACTGCACTGTGGATAATCTGCACTGTGGACAGGCTGCACTGTGGACAGACTGCACTGTGGATAATCTGCACTGTGGACAGACTGCACTGTGGACAGACTGCACTGTGGATAATCTGCACTGTGGACAGGCTGCACTGTGGACAGACTGCACTGTGGATAATCTGCACTGTGGACAGACTGCACTGTGGACAGACTGCACTGTGGATAATCTGCACTGTGGACAGACTGCACTGTGGACAGACTGCACTGTGGATAATCTGCACTGTGGACAGGCTGCACTGTGGACAGACTGCACTGTGGACAGACTGCACTGTGGACAGACTGCACTGTGGATAATCTGCACTGTGGACAGACTGCACTGTGGACAGACTGCACTGTGGACAGACTGCACTGTGGACAGGCTGCACTGTGGACAGACTGCACTGTGGACAGACTGCACTGTGGACAGACTGCACTGTGGACAGGCTGCACTGTGGATAATCTGCACTGAGGACAGACTGCACTGTGGACAGACTGCACTGTGGACAGACTGCACTGTGGATAATCTGCACTGTGGACAGGCTGCACTGTGGACAGACTGCACTGTGGACAGACTGCACTGTGGACAGACTGCACTGTGGACAGGCTGCACTGTGGATAATCTGCACTGTGGACAGACTGCACTGTGCACAGACTGCACTGTGGACAGACTGCACTGTGGATAATCTGCACTGTGGACAGGCTGCACTGTGGACAGACTGCACTGTGGACAGACTGCACTGTGGACAGACTGCACTGTGGACAGACTGCACTGTGGATAATCTGCACTGTGGACAGGCTGTACTGTGGACAGGCTGCACTGTGGACAGGCTGCACTGTGGACAGACTGCACTGTGGTTAGACTGCACTGTGGACAGACTGCACCTTGGACAGACTGCACTGCGGACAGACTGCACTCTGATCGTACTGCACTGTGGACAGACTGCACTGTGGTAGACTGCACTGTGGACAGACTGCACCTTGGACAGACTGCACTGCGGACAGACTGCACTGCGGACAGACTGCACTGTGTAAAGACTGCACTGTGGACAGACTGCACTGTGGACAGACTGCACTGTGTACAGACTGCACTGTGGACAGACTGCCCTTTGGACAGGCTGCACTGTGGACAGACTGCACTGCGGACAGACTGCACTGCTGTCAGACTGCACTGAGGACAAACTGCACTGTGCGCCGACTGCACTGCAGACAGACTGCACTGCGGCAGTTTGAACTGCGGACAGACTGCACTGCGGACAGACTGCACTGTGGACAGACTGAAGTGCGGACAGACTGCAATGCGGAAAGACTGCACTTTGGACAGACTGCACTGTGGACGGACTGCACTGTGGACAGTCTGCACTGTGGACAGACTGCACTGTGCACAGACTGCACTGTTGACAGACTGCACTGTGAACATGCTGCACTGTGGACAGACTGCACTGTGGACAGACTGCACTGTGGACTGACTGCACTGTGGACAGACTGCACTGTGGAGAGACTGCACTGCGGACTGACTGCACTGCAGACAGACTGCCCTGCGGACCGGGTGCACTCTGGACAGTCTGAACTGTGGACAGACTGCACTGTGGACAGACCGCACGTTGGACAGTCTGCACTGTGGACAGACTGCACTGTATACAGTCTGCACTGTGGACAGACTGCACTGCTGACAGACTGCACTGTGGACAGGCTGCACTGCGGACAGACTGCACTGTGGACATACCGCACTGTTAATAGACAGCACTGCGGACAGACTGCACTGCAGACAGACTGCTCTGCAGACAGAGTGCACTGCGGACAGGCTGCACTGTGCACCAACTGCACTGTGGACAGACTGCACTGCGGACAGTCTGTACTGCTGACAGACAGCACTTTGGAGAGACTGCACTGCGGATGGACTGCACTGTGGACAGACTGCATTGTGGTCAGATGCACTGTGGACAGACTGCACTCTGGACAGACTGCACTGCAGACAGGCTGCACTGTGCACCGACTGCACTGTGGATAGACTGCACTGTGGACAGACTGCACTGTGGATAGGCTGCAATGTGGACAGTTTGCACTGCGGACAGACTGCACTGCGGACAGACTGCACTGTGGACAGAATGCACTGCGGACAGACTGCACTGTGGACAGACTGCACTGTGGATAGGCTGCAATGTGGACAGTTTGCACTGCGGACAGACTGCACTGCGGACAGACTGCACCTTGGACAGGCTGCACTGTGGACAGGCTGCTCTGTGGACAGACTGCACTGTGGACAGTTTGCACTGCGGACAGGCTGCACTGTGGACAGACTGCACTGTGGACAGAATGCACTGCGGACAGACTGCACTGCGGACAGAATGCACTGTGGACGGACCACACTGTGCACAGACTGCACTGTGGACAGACTGCACTGTGGACAGTCCGCACTGTGGACAGACCTCACTGTGGACAGGCCGCACTGTGGACAGACCGCTCACTGGACAGAATGCACTGTGGACAGGCTGCACTGTGGACAGACTGCACTGTGGACAGACTGCACTGTGGACAGACTGCACTGTGGACAGACTGCACTGTGGACAGACTGCACTGTGGACAGACTGCACTTTGGACAGACTGCACTGTGGACAGACTGCACTGCTGACAGACTGCACTGAGGCCAGACTTACTGTGGACAGTCTGCACTGTGGACAGACAGCACTTCGGACAGATTGCACTGCAGACTGACTGCACTGTGGACATGCTGCACTGTGCACCGACTGCACTGTTGTCAGACTGCATTGCGGACAGTCTGCAATGCTGACAGACTGCACTGTGGACAGACTGCACTGTGGTTAGACTGCACTGTGGACAGACTGCACTGTGGACAGACTGCACTGTGGACAGACTGCACTGTGGACAGACTGCACTGTGCACGGACTGCACTGTGGACAGTCTGCACTATGGACAGACTGCACTGTGGACAGACTGCACTGCGGACAGACTGCACTGTGGATAATCTGCACTGTGGACAGTCTGCATTGCGGACAGTCTGCACTGCTGACAGACTGCACTGTGGACAGACTGCACTGTGGTTAGACTGCACTGTGGACAGACTGCACTGTGGACAGACTGCACTGTGGTTAGACTGCACTGCGGACAGACTGCACTGCGGACAGACTGCACTGTGGTTAGACTGCACTGTGGACAGACTGCACTGTGGTTAGACTGCACTGTGGACAGAAGGCACTGTGGATAGACTGCACTGTGGACAGACTGCACTGTGGACAGTCTGCACTGTGGATAGACTGCACTGTGGACAGACTGCACTGTGGACAGACTGCACTGTGCACGGCCTGCACTGTGGACAGACTGCACAGTGGACAGACTGCACTGTGGACCGACTGCGCTGTGGACAGGCTGTATTGTGGACAGACTGTATTGTGGACAGACTGTATTGTGGACAGGCTGCACTGTGGGCAGGCTGCACTGTGGACAGACCGCACTGTGGACAGACCGCACTGTGGACAGAATGCACTGAGGACAAACTGCACTGTGGACAGACTGCACTGTGGACAGACTGCACTGTGGACAGACTGCACTGTGGACAGACTGCACTGTGCGCCGACTGCACTGCGGACAGACTGCACTGCGGACAGACTGAACTGCGGACAGACTGAACTGTGGACAGACTGCAATGCGGAAAGACTGCACTGTGGACAGACTGCACTGTGGACGGACTGCACTGTGGACAGACTGCACTGTGGACAGACTGCACTGTGGACAGACTGCACTGTGGACAGACTGCACTGTTGACAGACTGCACTGTGAACAGGCTGCACTGCGGACAGACTGCACTGCGGACAGACTGCAATGCGGAAAGACTGCACTGTGGACAGACTGCACTGTGGACGGACTGCACTGTGGACAGACTGCACTGTGGACAGACTGCACTGTGGACAGACTGCACTGTGCACAGACTGCACTGTTGACAGACTGCACTGCAGACAGACTGCACTGTGGACAGTCTGCACTGTGGACAGACTGCACTGTGCACAGACTGCACTGTTGACAGACTGCACTGCAGACAGACTGCCCTGCGGACCGGGTGCACTCTGGACAGTCTGAACTGTGGACAGACCGCACGTTGGACAGACTGCACTGTGGACAGACTGCACTGTATACAGTCTGCACTGTGGACAGACTGCACTGCTGACAGACTGCACTGTGGACAGGCTGCACTGCCGTCAGACTGCACTGTGGACATACCGCACTGTTAATAGACAGCACTGCGGACAGACTGCACTGCAGGCAGACTGCTCTGCAGACAGAGTGCACTGCGGACAGGCTGCACTGTGCACCAACTGCACTGTGGACAGACTGCACTGCGGACAGTCTGTACTACTGACAGACAGCACTTTGGAGAGACTGCACTGCGGATGGACTGCACTGTGGACAGACTGCATTGTGGACAGACTGCACTGCGGACAGACTGCACTGCGGACAGACTGCACTCTGGACAGACTGCACTGTGGACAGTCTGCACTACGGGCAGACTGCACTGTGGACAGACTGCACTGCGGATAGACTGCACTGTGGACAGGCTGCACTGTGGACAATCTGCACTGTGGAAAGACTGCACTGTTGTTAGACTGCACTGTGGACAGACTGCATTGCGGACAGACTGCACTGCGGACAGTCTGCCCTGTGGACTGACTGCACTGCGGACAGACTGCACTCTGGACAGACTGCACTGCGGACAGACTGCACTGCGGACAGTCTGCACTGTGGACTGACCGCACTGTGGACAGACGGCACTGCGTACACACTGCGCTGCGGACAGACTGCACTATGGACAGACTGCACTGTGGACAGACGTCACTGGGGACAGACTGCTCTGTGGACAGACTGCACTGTGGACAGACTGCACTGTGGACAGACTGCACTGTGGACTGACGGCACTGCGGACAGACTGCACTGCGGATAGACTGTACTGTGGACAGACTGCACTGTGGACTGACGGCACTGCGGACAAACTGCACTGCGGATAGACTGTACTGTGGACAGACTGCACTGTGGACTGACGGCACTGCGGACAGACTGCACTGCGGATAGACTGTACTGCGGACAGACTGCACTGCGGACAGACTGCACTGCGGACAGACTGCACTTCGGACAGGCTGCACTGTGGACAGACTGCTCTGTGGACAGACTGCACTTTGGACAGGCTGCACTCTGGACAGACTGCACTCTGGTTAGACTGCACTGCGGACTGACTGCACTGTGGACAGACTGCACTGTGGACAGACTGCACTGTGGACAGACTGCACTGTGGACAGACTGCACTGTGGACAGACTGCACTGTGGACCGACTGCACTGCGGACAGACTGCACTGTGGACAGACTGCACTTTGGACAGACTGCACTGTGGACAGACTGCACTTTGGACAGACTGCACTGTGGACAGACTGCACTGTGGACAGACTGCACTGTGGACAGACTGCACTGTGGACAGGCTGCACTGTGGACAGACTGCAGAGCGGACAGACCGCACTGCGGACAGACCGCACTGCGGACAGACCGCACTACGGACAGACTGCACTGCTGACCGACTGCACTGCTGACAGACTGCACTGCAGACAGTCTGCACTGCGGACAGACTACACTGCGGACAGGCTGCACTGTAGACAGACTGCACTGTGGACAGGCTGCACTGTGGACAGACTGCACTGCTGACAGACTTCACTGCTGTCAGACTGCACTGAGGACAAACTGCACTGTGCGCCGACTGCACTGCGGACAGACTGCACTGCTGACAGACTGAACTGTGGACAGACTGCACTGCGGACAGAATGCACTGCGGAAAGACTGACGTGCGGACAGACTGCAATGCGGAAAGACTGCACTGTGGACAGACTGCACTGTGGACGGACTGCACTGTGGACAGACTGCACTGTGGACAGACTGCACTGTGGACAGACTGCACTGTGCACAGACTGCACTGCGGGCAGTCTGCACTGCGGACAGACTGCACTGCGGACAGACTGCACTGTGGACAGACTGCACTGTGGACAGACTGCACTGTGCACAGACTGCACTGTTGACAGACTGCACTGTGAACAGGCTGCACTGTGGACAGACTTCACTGTGGACAGACTGCACTGTGGACTGACTGCACTGTGGACAGACTGCACTGTGGAGACACTGCACTGCGGACAGACTGCCCTGCGGACCGGGTGCACTGTGGACAGTCTGAACTGTGGACAGACTGCACTGTGGACAGACCGCACTGTGGACAGACTGCACTGTGGACAATCTGCACTGTGGAAAGACTGCACTGTTGTTAGACTGCACTGTGGACAGAGTGCATTGCGGACAGACTGCACTGCGGACAGTCTGCACTGTGGACTGACTGCACTGCGGACCGACGTCACTGCATACACACTGCGCTGCGGACAGACTGCACTGCGGACAGACTGCACTGTGGACAGACTGCAATGTGGACAGACTGCACTGTGGACTGACGGCACTGCGGACAGACTGCCCTGCGGATGGACTGCACTGTGGACAGGCTGCACTTTGGACAATCTGCACTGTGGAAAGAATGCACTGTTGTTAGAGTGCACTGTGGACAGACTGCACTGCGGACAGACTGCACTGCGGACAGTCTGCACTGTGGACTGACTGCACTGCGGACAGACGGCACTGCCTACACACTGCGTTGCGGACTGACTGCACTGTGGACAGACGTCACTGGGGACAGACTGCACTGTGGACAGACTGCACTGTGGACAGACTGCACTGTGGACAGACTGCACTGTGGACAGACTTCACTGCGGACAGACTGCACTGCGGACAGACTGCACTTCGGACAGGCTGCACTGTGGACTGGCTGCACTGTGGACAGACTTCACTGGGGACAGACTGCACTGTGGACAGACTGCACTTTGGACAGGCTGCACTCTGGACAGACTGCACTCTGGTTAGACTGCACTGCGGACTGACCGCACTGTGGACAGACCGCACTGTGGACAGACTGCACTGTGGACAGCCTGCACTGCACACAGACTGCAGTGCGGACAGTATGCACTGCGGACAGAATGCACTGTGGACAGAATGCACTGTGGACAGACCGCACTGTGGACAGACTGCACTGTGGACAGACTGCACTGTATACATTCTGCACATTGGACAGGCAGCACTGTGGACAGATTGCCCTGTGGACAGGGTGCACTGTGGACAGTCTGCACTGCTGACAGACTGCACTGTGGAGAGCCTGCACTGTGGAAACACTGCACTGTGGACAGACTGCACTGCGGACAGTGTGCACTGTAGACAGACTGCACTGTGGACAGATTGCACTGCGGGCAGACTGCACTGCTGACAGACTGCACTGCTGACAGACTGCACTGTGGACAGGCTGCACTGCGGACAGGCTGCACAGTGGACAGACATCAGTGCGGACAGACTGCACTGTGGAAAGAATGCAATGCTGACCGACTGCACTGCTGACAGACTGCCATGTGGACCCGCTGCACTGTGGACAGACTGCACAGCGGACAGACTGCACTGTGGACAGACTGCACTGTGGTTGGACTGCATTGTAGACAGACTGCACTGTGGACAGACTGCAAAGTGGACAGACGGCATTGCGGACAGACTGCACTCTGAGCAGACAGCACTGTGGGAAGACTGCACTGTGGACAGACTGCACTGTGGACAGACTGCACTGTGGACAGACTGCACTGTGGTTGGACTGCATTGCAGACAGACTGCACTGTGGACAGACTGCACAGCGGACAGACGGTATTGCGGACAGACTGCTTTGCGGACAGACTGCAATGCTGACCGACTGCACTGCTGAAAGACTGCACTGTGGACAGGCTGCACTGTGAACAGGCTGCACAGCGGACAGACTGCACAGCGGACAGACTGCACTATGGACAGACTGCACTGTGGACAGTCCGCACTGTGGACAGAGAGCACTGCGGACAGACTGCACTGCAGACAGACTGTACTGCCGACAGACTGCACTGCGGACAGGCTGCACTGTGCACCGACTGCACTGTGGATAGACTGCACTGTGGACAGACTGCACTGTGGATAGGCTGCAATGTGGACAGTTTGCACTGTGGACAGACTGCACTGTGGTTAGACTGCACTGTGGACAGACTGCACTGTGGACAGACTACACTGTGAACAGACTGCACTGTGGACAGACTGCACTGTGGTTAGACTGCACTGTGGACAGACTGCACTGTGGACAGACTTAACTGTGGACAGACTGCACTGTGGTTAGACTGCACTGTGGACAGACTGCACTGTGGACAGACTGCACTGTGGACAGACTGAACTGTTGTTAGACTGCACTGTGGACAGACTGCACTGAGGACAGACTGCACTGTGGACAGACTGCACTGTGGACAGACTGCACTGTGCACGGACTGCACTGAGGACAGACTGCACTGTGGACAGACTGCACTGTGGACAGACTGCACTGTGGACAGACTGCACTGTGCACGGACTGCACTGAGGACAGGCTGCACTGTGGACAGACTGCACTGTGGTTAGACTGCAATGTGGACAGACTGCACTGTGGACAGACTGCACTGTGGACAGACTGCACTGTGGACAGACTGCACTGTGGACAGACTGCACTGTGGACAGACTGCACTGTGGACAGACTGCACTGTGGACAGATTGCACTGTGGACAGACTGCACTGTGGATAGACTGCACTGAGCACGGACTGCACTGTGGACAGACTGCACTGTGGACAGACTGCACTGTGGATAATCTGCACTGTGGACAGACTGCACTGTGGATAATCTGCACTGTGGACAGACTGCACTGTGGATAATCTGCTCTGTGGACAGACTGCAATGTGGATAATCTGCACTGTGGACAGACTGCACTGTGGACAGACTGCACTGTGGACAGACTGCACTGTGGACAGACTGCATTGTGGACAGACTGCACTGTGTACAGACTGCACTGAGGGCAGACTGCACTGTGGACAGACTGCCCTGTGGACAGACTGCACTGTGGACAGACTGCGCTGTTGACAGACTGCGCTGTGGACAGACTGCGCTGTGGACAGACTGCACTGTGGACAGACTGCACTGTGGTTAGACTGCACTGCGGACAGACTGCACTGTGGACAGACTGCACTGTGGATAGACTGCACTGTGGACAGACTGCGCTGTGGACAGACTGCACTGTGGTCAGACTGCACTGTGGACAGACTGCACTGTGGACAGACTGCACTGTGGTTAGACTGCACTGCGGACAGACTTCACTGTGGACAGACTGCACTGTGGATAGACTGCACTGTGGACAGACTGCACTGTGCACGGACTGCACTGTGGACAGACTGCACTGTGGACAGACTGCACTGTGGACAGACTGCACTGTGCACGGACTGCACTGTGGACAGACTGCACTGTGGACAGACTGCACTGTGGTTAGACTGCACTGTGGACAGACTGCAATGTGGACAGACTGCACTGCAGACTGACTGCACTGTGGACATGCTGCACTGTGCACCGACTGCACTGTTGTCAGACTGCATTGCGGACAGTCTGAACTGCTGACAGACTGCACTGTGGACAGACTGCACTGTGGTTAGACTGCATTGCGGACAGACTGCACTGTGGATAGACTGCACTGTGGACAGACTGCACTGAGCACGGACTGCACTGTGGACAGACTGCACTGTGGACAGACTGCACTGTGGACAGGCTGCACTGTGGGCAGGCTGCACTGTGGACAGACTGCAATGTGGACAGAATGCACTGTGGACAGACTGCACTGTGGACAGACAGCACTTCGGACAGATTGCACTGCAGACTGACTGCACTGTGGACATGCTGCACTGTGCACCGACTGCACTGTTGCCAGACTGCATTGCGGACAGTCTGCACTGCTGACAAACTGCACTGTGGACAGACTGCACTGTGGTTAGACTGCACTGTGGACAGACTGCACTGTGGACAGACTGCACTGTGGACAGACTGCACTGTGGTTAGACTGCACTGTGGACAGACTGCACTGTGGACAGACTGCACTGTGGTTAGACTGCACTGTGGACAGACTGCACTGTGGACAGACTGCACTGTGGACAGACTGCACTGTGAACAGACTGCACTGTGGACAGACTGCACTGTGGACAGACTGCACTGTGGACAGACTGCACTGTGGACAGACTGCACTGAGCACGGACTGCACTGTGGACAGACTGCACTGTGGTTAGACTGCACTGTGGACAGACTGCACTGTGGACAGACTGCACTGTGGACAGACTGCACTGTGGACAGACTGCACTGTGAACAGACTGCACTGTGGACAGACTGCACTGTGAACAGACTGCACTGTGGTTAGACTGCACTGTGGACAGACTGCACTGTGGACAGACTGCACTGTGGACAGACTGCACTGTGAACAGACTGCACTGTGGACAGACTGCACTGTGGTTAGACTGCACTGTGGACAGACTGCACTGTGAACAGACTGCACTGTGGACAGACTGCACTGTGAACAGACTGCACTGTGGTTAGACTGCACTGTGGACAGACTGCACTGTGAACAGACTGCACTGTGGACAGACTGCACTGTGGTTAGACTGCACTGTGGACAGACTGCACTGTGGACAGACTGCACTGTTGTTAGACTGCACTGTGGACAGACTGCACTGTGGACAGACTGCACTGCAGACTGACTGCACTGTGGACATGCTGCACTGTGCACCGACTGCACTGTTGTCAGACTGCATTGCGGACAGTCTGCACTGCTGACAGTCTGCACTGCTGACAGACTGCACTGTGGACAGACTGCACTGTGGTTAGACTGCATTGCGGACAGACTGCACTGTGGATAGACTGCACTGTGGACAGACTGCACTGAGCACGGACTGCACTGTGGACAGACTGCACTGTGGACAGACTGCACTGTGGACAGGCTGCACTGTGGGCAGGCTGCACTGTGGACAGACTGCAATGTGGACAGAATGCACTGTGGACAGACTTCACTGTGGACAGACAGCACTTCGGACAGATTGCACTGCAGACTGACTGCACTGTGGACATGCTGCACTGTGCACCGACTGCACTGTTGCCAGACTGCATTGCGGACAGTCTGCACTGCTGACAAACTGCACTGTGGACAGACTGCACTGTGGTTAGACTGCACTGTGGACAGACTGCACTGTGGACAGACTGCACTGTGGACAGACTGCACTGTGGTTAGACTGCACTGTGGACAGACTGCACTGTGGACAGACTGCACTGTGGTTAGACTGCACTGTGGACAGACTGCACTGTGGACAGACTGCACTGTGGACAGACTGCACTGTGAACAGACTGCACTGTGGACAGACTGCACTGTGGACAGACTGCACTGTGGACAGACTGCACTGTGGACAGACTGCACTGAGCACGGACTGCACTGTGGACAGACTGCACTGTGGTTAGACTGCACTGTGGACAGACTGCACTGTGGAAAGACTGCACTGTGGACAGACTGCACTGTGGACAGACTGCACTGTGAACAGACTGCACTGTGGACAGACTGCACTGTGAACAGACTGCACTGTGGTTAGACTGCACTGTGGACAGACTGCACTGTGGACAGACTGCACTGTGGACAGACTGCACTGTGAACAGACTGCACTGTGGACAGACTGCACTGTGGTTAGACTGCACTGTGGACAGACTGCACTGTGAACAGACTGCACTGTGGACAGACTGCACTGTGAACAGACTGCACTGTGGTTAGACTGCACTGTGGACAGACTGCACTGTGAACAGACTGCACTGTGGACAGACTGCACTGTGGTTAGACTGCACTGTGGACAGACTGCACTGTGGACAGACTGCACTGTTGTTAGACTGCACTGTGGACAGACTGCACTGTGGACAGACTGCACTGTGGTTAGACTGCACTGCGGACAGACTGCACTGTGGACAGACTGCACTGTGGATAGACTGCACTGTGGACAGACTGCACTGTGCACGGACTGCACTGTGGACAGACTGCACTGTGGACAGACTGCACTGTGGACAGACTGCACTGTGCACGGACTGCACTGTGGACAGACTGCACTGTGGACAGACTGCACTGTGGTTAGACTGCACTGTGGACAGACTGCAATGTGGACAGACTGCACTGCAGACTGACTGCACTGTGGACATGCTGCACTGTGCACCGACTGCACTGTTGTCAGACTGCATTGCGGACAGTCTGCACTGCTGACAGACTGCACTGTGGACAGACTGCACTGTGGTTAGACTGCATTGCGGACAGACTGCACTGTGGATAGACTGCACTGTGGACAGACTGCACTGAGCACGGACTGCACTGTGGACAGACTGCACTTCGGACAGACTGCACTTCGGACAGATTGCACTGCAGACTGACTGCACTGTGGACAGACTGCACTGCGGACAGACTGCACTGTGGTTAGACTGCACTGTGGACAGACTGCACTGTGGACAGACTGCATTGTGGACAGTCTGCACTGTGGTTAGACTGCACTGTGGACAGACTGCACTGTGGACAGACTGCACTGTGGTTAGACTGCACTGTGGACAGACTGCAATGTGGACAGAATGCACTGTGGTTAGACTGCACTGTGGACAGACTGCACTGTGGACAGACTGCACTGTGGTTAGACTGCACTGTGGACGGACTGCACTGTGGACAGACTGCACTGTGGTTAGACTGCACTGTGGACATGCTGCACTGTGCACCGACTGCACTGTTGCCAGACTGCATTGTGGACAGACTGCACTGTGGACAGACTGCACTGCTGACAGACTGCACTGTGGACAGACGGCACTGTGGTTAGACTGCACTGTGGACAGACTGCACTGTGGACAGACTGCACTGTGGTTAGACTGCACTGTGGACAGACTGCACTGTGGACAGACTGCACTTCGGACAGACTGCACTTCGGACAGATTGCACTGCAGACTGACTGCACTGTGGACATGCTGCACTGTGCACCGACTGCACTGTTGCCAGACTGCATTGCGGACAGTCTGCACTGCTGACAGACTGCACTGTGGACAGACTGCACTGTGGTTAGACTGCACTGTGGACAGACTGCACTGTGTACAGACTGCACTGTGGACAGACTGCACTGTGGTTAGACTGCACTGTGGACAGACTGCACTGTGGACAGACTGCACTGTGGACAGACTGCACTGTGAACAGACTGCACTGTGGACAGACTGCACTGTGGACAGACTGCACTGTGGACAGACTGCACTTTGGACAGACTGCACTGAGCACGGACTGCACTGTGGACAGACTGCACTGTGGTTAGACTGCACTGTGGACAGACTGCACTGTGGACAGACTGCACTGTGAACAGACTGCACTGTGGTTAGACTGCACTGTGGACAGACTGCACTGTGGACAGACTGCACTGTGGACAGACTGCACTGTGAACAGACTGCACTGTGGACAGACTGCACTGTGGTTAGACTGCACTGTGGACAGACTGCACTGTGAACAGACTGCACTGTGGACAGACTGCACTGTGAACAGACTGCACTGTGGTTAGACTGCACTGTGGACAGACTGCACTGTGAACAGACTGCACTGTGGATAGACTGCAATGTGGACAGACTGCAATGTGGACAGACTGCACTGTGGATAATCTGCACTGTGGACAGACTGCACTGTGGACAGACTGCACTGTTGTTAGACTGCACTGTGGACAGACTGCACTGAGCACGGACTGCACTGTGGACAGACTGCACTGAGCACGGACTGCACTGTGGACAGACTGCACTGTGGACAGACTGCACTGAGGACAGACTGCACTGTGGACAGACTGCACTGTGGATAGACTGCACTGTGGACAGACTGCACTGAGCACGGACTGCACTGTGGACAGACTGCACTGTGAACAGACTGCACTGTGGACAGACTGCACTGTGGATAGACTGCACTGTGGACAGACTGCACTGAGCACGGACTGCACTGTGGACAGACTGCACTGAGCACGGACTGCACTGTGGACAGACTGCACTGTGGACAGACTGCACTGTGGATAATCTGCACTGTGGACAGACTGCACTGTGCACGGCCTGCACTGTGGATAATCTGCACTGTGGACAGACTGCACTGTGGACAGACTGCACTGTGGACAGACTGCATTGTGGACAGACTGCACTGTGGACAGACTGCACTGAGGGCAGACTGCACTGTGGACAGACTGCACTGAGGACAGACTGCACTGTGGACAGACTGCACTGTGGATAATCTGCACTGTGGACAGACTGCACTGTGGATAATCTGCACTGTGGACAGACTGCACTGTGGATAATCTGCACTGTGGACAGACTGCACTGTGGACAGACTGCACTGTGGACAGACTGCGCTGTTGACAGACTGCACTGTGAACAGACTGCACTGTGGTTGGACTGCACTGTGGACAGACTGCACTGTGGACAGACTGCACTGTGGACAGACTGCACTGTGGTTAGACTGCACTGTGGTCAGACTGCACTGTGGTTAGACTGCACTGCGGACAGACTGCACTGTGGACACTGCACTGTGGACAGACTGCACTGTGGACAAACTGCACTGTGGTTAGACTGCACTGCGGACAGACTGCACTGTGGACAGACTGCACTGTGGTTAGACTGCAATGCGGACAGACTGCACTGTGGACAGACTGCACTGTGGATAGACTGCACTGTGGACAGACTGCACTGTGGTTAGACTGCACTGCGGACAGACTGCACTGTGGATAGACTGCACTGTGGACAGACTGCACTGTGGTTAGACTGCACTGTGGACAGACTGCACTGTGCACGGACTGCACTGTGGACAGACTGCACTGTGGACAGACTGCACTGTGGACAGACTGCACTCTGCACGGTCTGCACTGTGGACAGACTGCACTGTGTCAGACTGCACTGTGGTTTGACTGCACTGTGGACAGACTGCAATGTGGACAGACTGCACTGCAGACTGACTGCACTGTGGACATGCTGCACTGTGCACCGACTGCACTGTTGTCAGACTGCATTGCGGACAGTCTGCACTGCTGACAGACTGCACTGTGGACAGACTGCACTGTGGACAGACTGCACTGTGGTTAGACTGCATTGCGGACAGACTGCCCTGTGGATAGACTGCACTGTGGACAGACTGCATTGCGGACAGTCTGCACTGCTGACAGACTGCACTGTGGACAGACTGCACTGTGGACAGACTGCACTGTGGACAGGCTGCACTGTGGACAGACTGCAATGTGGACAGAATGCACTGTGGACAGACTGCACTGTGGACAGACAGCACTTCGGACAGATTGCACTGCAGACTGACTGCACTGTGGACATGCTGCACTGTGCACCGACTGCACTGTTGCCAGACTGCATTGCGGACAGTCTGCACTGCTGACAGACTGCACTGTGGACAGACTGCACTGTGGTTAGACTGCACTGTGGACAGACTGCAATGTGGACAGACTGCACTGTGGTTAGACTGCACTGTGGACAGACTGCACTGTGGACAGACTGCACTGTGGACAGACTGCACTGTGGACAGACTGCACTGTGGACAGACAGCACTTCGGACAGATTGCACTGCAGACTGACTGCACTTTGGACATGCTGCACTGTGCACCGACTGCACTGTTGCCAGACTGCATTGCGGACAGTCTGCACTGCTGACAAACTGCACTGTGGACAGACTGCACTGTGGTTAGACTGCACTGTGGACAGACTGCACTGTGGACAGACTGCACTGTGGACAGACTGCACTGTGGTTAGACTGCACTGTGGACAGACTGCACTGTGGACAGACTGCACTGTGGTTAGACTGCACTGTGGACAGACTGCACTGTGGACAGACTGCACTGTGAACAGACTGCACTGTGGTTAGACTGCACTGTGGACAGACTGCACTGTGGTTAGACTGCACTGTGGACAGACTGCACTGTGGACAGACTGCACTGTTGTTAGACTGCACTGTGGACAGACTGCACTGTGGACAGACTGCACTGCAGACTGACTGCACTGTGGACATGCTGCACTGTGCACCGACTGCACTGTTGTCAGACTGCATTGCGGACAGTCTGCACTGCTGACAGTCTGCACTGCTGACAGACTGCACTGTGGACAGACTGCACTGTGGTTAGACTGCATTGCGGACAGACTGCACTGTGGATAGACTGCACTGTGGACAGACTGCACTGAGCACGGACTGCACTTTGGACAGACTGCAATGTGGACAGAATGCACTGTGGACAGACTGCACTGTGGACAGAAAGCACTTCGGACAGATTGCACTGCAGACTGACTGCACTGTGGACATGCTGCACTGTGCACCGACTGCACTGTTGCCAGACTGCATTGCGGACAGTCTGCACTGCTGACAAACTGCACTGTGGACAGACTGCACTGTGGTTAGACTGCACTGTGGACAGACTGCACTGTGGACAGACTGCACTGTGGACAGACTGCACTGTGGTTAGACTGCACTGTGGACAGACTGCACTGTGGTTAGACTGCATTGCGGACAGACTGCACTGTGGATAGACTGCACTGTGGACAGACTGCACTGAGCACGGACTGCACTTTGGACAGACTGCAATGTGGACAGAATGCACTGTGGACAGACTGCACTGTGGACAGACAGCACTTCGGACAGATTGCACTGCAGACTGACTGCACTGTGGACATGCTGCACTGTGCACCGACTGCACTGTTGCCAGACTGCATTGCGGACAGTCTGCACTGCTGACAAACTGCACTGTGGACAGACTGCACTGTGGTTAGACTGCACTGTGGACAGACTGCACTGTGGACAGACTGCACTGTGGACAGACTGCACTGTGGTTAGACTGCACTGTGGACAGACTGCACTGTGGACAGACTGCACTGTGGTTAGACTGCACTGTGGACAGACTGCACTGTGGACAGACTGCACTGTGGACAGACTGCACTGTGAACAGACTGCACTGTGGACAGACTGCACTGTGGACAGACTGCACTGTGGACAGACTGCACTGAGCACGGACTGCACTGTGGACAGACTGCACTGTGGTTAGACTGCACTGTGGACAGACTGCACTGTGGACAGACTGCACTGTGGACAGACTGCACTGTGGACAGACTGCACTGTGAACAGACTGCACTGTGGACAGACTGCACTGTGAACAGACTGCACTGTGGTTAGACTGCACTGTGGACAGACTGCACTGTGGACAGACTGCACTGTGGACAGACTGCACTGTGAACAGACTGCACTGTGGACAGACTGCACTGTGGTTAGACTGCACTGTGGACAGACTGCACTGTGAACAGACTGCACTGTGGACAGACTGCACTGTGAACAGACTGCACTGTGGTTAGACTGCACTGTGGACAGACTGCACTGTGAACAGACTGCACTGTGGACAGACTGCACTGTGGTTAGACTGCACTGTGGACAGACTGCACTGTGGACAGACTGCACTGTTGTTAGACTGCACTGTGGACAGACTGCACTGTGGACAGACTGCACTGTGGTTAGACTGCACTGCGGACAGACTGCACTGTGGACAGACTGCACTCTGGATAGACTGCACTGTGGACAGACTGCACTGTGCACGGTCTGCACTGTGGACAGACTGCACTGTGGACAGACTGCACTGTGGACAGACTGCACTGTGCACGGACTGCACTGTGGACAGACTGCACTGTGGACAGACTGCACTGTGGTTAGACTGCACTGTGGACAGACTGCAATGTGGACAGACTGCACTGCAGACTGACTGCACTGTGGACATGCTGCACTGTGCACCGACTGCACTGTTGTCAGACTGCATTGCGGACAGTCTGCACTGCTGAAAGACTGCACTGTGGACAGACTGCACTGTGGTTAGACTGCATTGCGGACAGACTGCACTGTGGATAGACTGCACTGTGGACAGACTGCACTGAGCACGGACTGCACTGTGGACAGACTGCACTGCGGACAGACTGCACTGTGGACAGACTGCACTGTGGACAGACTGCACTGTGGACAGACTGCACTGTGGACAGGCTGCACTGTGGGCAGGCTGCACTGTGGACAGACTGCAATGTGGACAGAATGCACTGTGGACAGACTGCACTTCGGACAGACTGCACTTCGGACAGATTGCACTGCAGACTGACTGCACTGTGGACAGACTGCACTGCGGACAGACTGCACTGTGGTTAGACTGCACTGTGGACAGACTGCACTGTGGACAGACTGCATTGTGGACAGTCTGCACTGTGGTTAGACTGCACTGTGGACAGACTGCACTGTGGACAGACTGCACTGTGGTTAGACTGCACTGTGGACAGACTGCAATGTGGACAGAATGCACTGTGGTTAGACTGCACTGTGGACAGACTGCACTGTGGACAGACTGCACTGTGGTTAGACTGCACTGTGGACAGACTGCACTGTGGACAGACTGCACTGTGGTTAGACTGCACTGTGGACATGCTGCACTGTGCACCGACTGCACTGTTGCCAGACTGCATTGTGGACAGACTGCACTGTGGACAGACTGCACTGCTGACAGACTGCACTGTGGACAGACGGCACTGTGGTTAGACTGCACTGTGGACAGACTGCACTGTGGACAGACTTACTGTGGACAGTCTGCACTGCTGACAGACTGCACTTTGGACAGACTGCACTGTGGTTAGACTGCACTGTGGACAGACTGCACTGTGGACAGACTGCACTGTGGACAGACTGCACTGCTGACAGACTGCACTGTGGACAGACTGCACTGTGGTTAGACTGCACTGCGGACAGACTGCAATGTGGACAGACTGCACTGTGGACAGACTGCACTGTGGACAGAGTGCACTGTGGACAGACTGAACTGAGGACAGACTGCACTGTGGACAGACTGCGCTGTTGACAGACTGCACTATGTACAGTCTGCACCGTGGACAGACTGCACTACAGACAGTCTGCACAACAGACAGTCTGCACTGCTGATAGGCTGTACTGTGCGCAGACTGCAGTGTGGACAGACTGCACTGTGGACAGACTGCACTGTGGTTAGACTGCACTGTGGACAGACTGCACTGTGGACAGACTGCACTGTGGTTAGACTGCACTGTGGACAGACTGCACTGTGGACAGACTGCACTGTGGACAGACTGCACTGCGGACAGACTGCACTGCGGACAGACTGCACTCTGATCATACTGCACTGTGGACAGACTGCACTGTGTACAGACTGCACTGTGTAAAGACTGCACTGTGGTTAGACTGCACTGTGGACAGACTGCACTGTGGACAGACTGCACTGTGGACAGACTGCACTGTGGACAGGCTGCACTGTGGGCAGGCTGCACTGTGGACAGACTGCACTGCGGACAGACTGCACTGTGGACAGACTGCACTGCTGACAGACTTCACTGCTGTCAGACTGCACTGAGGACAAACTGCACTGTGCGCCGACTGCACTGCGGACAGACTGCACTGCGGACAGACTGAACTGCGGACAGACTGCACTGCGGACAGACAGCACTGCGGACAGACTGCACTGCAGACAGACTTCACTGCCGACAGACTGCACTGCGGACAGGCTGCACTGTGCACCGACTGCACTGTGGATAGACTGCACTGCGGACAGACTGCACTGCTGACAGACTGCGCTGTGGACTGGCTGCACTGTGGTTAGACTGCAATGCGGACAGACTGCACTGTGGTTAGACTGCACTGCGGACAGACTGCAATGAGGACAGACTGCACTGCGGAAAGACTGCACTGTGGACAGACTGCACTGTGGAGAGTCTGCACTGTGGACACTGCACCGTGGATAGACTGCACTGCAGACAGACTGCACTGTGGACAGGCTGCACTGCGGACAGACTGCACTGCAGACAGACTGCACTGTGGACAGGCTGCACTGTGGACAGACTGCACTGCATACAGACTGCACTGTGGCCAGACTTACTGTGGACAGTCTGCACTGTGGACAGACAGCACTTCGGACAGATTGCACTGCAGACTGACTGCACTGTGGACATGCTGCACTGTGCACCGACTGCACTGTTGTCAGACTGCATTGCGGACAGTCTGCACTGCTGACAGACTGCACTGTGGACAGACTGCACTGTGGTTAGACAGCACTGTGGACAGACTGCACTGTGGACAGACTGCACTGTGGTTAGACTGCACTGTGGACAGACTGCACTGTGGACAGACTGCACTGTGTAAAGACTGCACTGTGGACAGACTGCACTGTGGATAATCTGCACTGTGGACAGACTGCACTGAGGACAGACTGCACTGCTGACAGACTGCACTGTGGACAGACTGCACTGTGGTTAGACTGCACTGTGGACAGACTGCACTGTGGACAGACTGCACTGTGGTTAGACTGCACTGTGCACGGACTGCACTGTGGACTGACTGCACTGTGTAAAGACTGCACTGTGGACAGACTGCACTGTGGATAATCTGCACTGTGGACAGACTGCAATGTGGACAGACTGCACTGTGGATAGACAGCACTGTGGACAGACTGCACTGTGCACGGACTGCACTGTGGACAGACTGCACTGTGGACAGACGGCATTGTGGACAGACTGCATTGTGGACAGACTGCACTGTGGACAGACTGCACTGTGGTTAGACTGCACTGTGCACGGACTGCACTGTGGACTGACTGCACTGTGTAATGACTGCACTGTGGACAGACTGCACTGTGGATAGACTGCACTGTGGACAGACTGCACTGTGCACGGACTGCACTATGGACAGACTGCACTGTGGACAGACTGCACTGAGCACGGACTGCACTGTGGACAGACTGCACTGTGGACATACTGCACTGTGGACAGACTGCACTGTGGACAGACTGCACTGTGGACAGACTGCACTGTGGACAGACTGCACTGTGGATAATCTGCACTGTGGACAGGCTGCACTGTGGACAGACTGCACTGTGGACAGACTGCACTGTGGATAATCTGCACTGTGGACAGACTGCACTGTGCACGGACTGCATTGTGGACAGACTGCACTGTGGACAGACTGCACTGAGCACGGACTGCACTGTGGACAGACTGCACTGTGGACAGACTGCACTGTGGACAGACTGCACTGTGGACAGACTGCACTGTGGACAGACTGCACTGTGCACGGACTGCATTGTGGACAGACTGCACTGTGGACAGACTGCACTGAGGACAGACTGCACTGTGCACGGACTGCACTGTGGACAGACTGCACTGTGGACAGACTGCACTGAGCACGGACTGCACTGTGGACAGACTGCACTGTGGACAGACTGCACTGTGGACAGACTGCACTGAGGACAGACTGCACTGAGGACAGACTGCACTGTGGACAGACTGCACTGTGGAGAGACTGCAGTGTGGACAGACTGCGCTGTGGACAGACTGCGCTGTGGACAGCCTGCACTCTGGACAGACTGCACTGTGGATAGACTGCACTGTGGACAGAGTGCACTGTGGACAGACTGCACTGTGGACAGACTGCACTGTGGACAGACTGCACTGTGGACAGACTGCACTGTGGACAGACTGCACTGTGGTTAGACTGCACTGTGGACAGACTGCACTGTGGTTAGACTGCACTGTGTAAAGAATGCACTGTGGACAGACTGCACTGTGGACAGACTGCACTGTGGACAGACTGCACTGTGGACAGACTGCACTGTGTAAAGAATGCACTGTGGACAGACTGCACTGTGGACAGACTGCACTGTGGACAGACTGCACTGTGGACAGACTGCACTGTGTAAAGAATGCACTGTGGACAGACTGCACTGTGGACAGACTGCACTGTGGACAGACTGCACTGTGGACAGGCTGCACTGTGGACAGACTGCACTGTGGACAGGCTGCACTGTGGACAGGCTGCACTGTGGGCAGGCTGCACTGTGGACAGACTGCACTGCGGACAGACTGCACTGCTGACAGACTGCACTGCGGACAGACTGAAGTGCGGACAGACTGCAATGCGGAAAGACTGCACTGTGGACAGACTGCACTGTGGACGGACTGCACTGTGGACAGACTGCACTGTGGACAGACTGCACTGTGGACAGACTGCACTGTGCACAGACTGCACTGTTGACAGACTGCACTGTGAACAGGCTGCACTGCGGACAGACTGCCCTGCGGACAGACTGCAATGCGGAAAGACTTCACTGTGGACAGACTGCACTGTGGACAGACTGCACTGTGGACAGACTTCACTGTGCACAGACTGCACTGTTGACAGACTGCACTGTGAACAGGCTGCACTGTGGACAGACTGCGCTGTGGACAGACTGCACTGTGGACAGACTGCACTGTGGACGGACTGCACTGTGGAGAGACTGCACTGCGGACAGACTGCACTGCAGACAGACTGCCCTGCGCAACGGGTGCACTGTGGACAGTCTGAACTGTGGACAGACTGCACTGTGGACAGACCGCACGTTGGACAGACTGCACTGTGGACAGACTGCACTGTATACAGTCTGCACTGTGGACAGACTGCATTGCTGACAGACTGCACTGTGGACAGGCTGCACTGCGGACAGACTGCACTGTGGACATACCGCACTGTTAATAGACAGCACTGCGGACAGACTGCACTGCAGACAGACTGCTCTGCAGACAGAGTGCACTGCGGACAGGCTGCACTGTGCACCAACTGCACTGTGGACAGACTGCACTGCGGACAGTCTGTACTGCTGACAGACAGCACTTTGGAGAGACTGCACTGCGGATGTACTGCACTGTGGACAGACTGCATTGTGGACAGACTGCACTGTGGACAGACTGCACTCTGGACAGACTGCACTGTGGACAGTCTGCACTACGGGCAGACTGCACTGTGGAGCGACTGCACTGCGGAAAGACTGCACTGCGGACAGACTGTACTGTGGACAGACTGCACTGTGGACGGACTGCACTGTGGACAGACTGCACTGTGGACAGACTGCACTGTGGACAGACTGCACTGTGCACAGACTGCAATGTTGACAGACTGCACTGTGAACAGGCTGCACTGCGGACAGACTGCACTGCGGACAGACTGCAATGCGGAAAGACTGCACTGTGGACAGACTGCACTGTGGACAGACTGCGCTGTGGACAGACTGCGCTGTGGACAGACTGCACTGTGGACAGACTGCACTGTGGAGAGACTGCACTGCGGACAGACTGCACTGCAGACAGACTGCCCTGCGGAACGGGTGCACTGTGGACAGTCTGAACTGTGGACAGAGTGCACTGTGGACAGACCGCACGTTGGACAGACTGCACTGTGGACAGACTGCACTGTGGACAGGCTGCACTGCTGACAGACTGCACTGTGGACAGTCTGCACTGTGGACAGGCTGCACTGTGGACAGGCTGCACTCCGGACAGACTGCACTGCGGACAGACTGCACTGTATACAGTCTGCACTGTGGACAGACTGCACTGCTGACAGACTGCACTGCGGACAGACTGCACTGTGGACATACCGCACTGTTAATAGACAGCACTGCGGACAGACTGCACTGCAGACAGACTGCTCTGCAGACAGAGTGCACTGCGGACAGGCTGCACTGTGCACCAACTGCACTGTGGACAGACTGCACTGCGGACAGTCTGTACTGCTGACAGACAGCACTTTGGAGAGACTGCACTGTGGACTGTCTGCATTGTGGACAGACTGCACTGTGGACAGACTGCACTCTGGACAGACTGCACTGTGGACAGTCTGCACTACGGGCAGACTGCACTGTGGAGCGACTGCACTGTGGAAAGACTGCACTGCGGACAGACTGCACTGTGGACAGGCTGCACTGTGGACAATCTGCACTGTGGAAAGACTGCACTGTTGTTAGACTGCACTGTGGACAGACTGCACTGCAGACAGTCTGCACTGTGGACTGACTGCACTGCGGACAGAGGGCACTGCGTACATACTGCGCTGCGGACAGACTGCACTGTGGACAGACTGCACTGTGGACAGACGTCACTGAGGACAGACTGCTCTGTGGTCAGGCTGCACTGTGGACAGACTGCACTGTGGACAGACTGCACGGTGGACAGACTGCACTGTGGACTGACGGCACTGCGGACAGACTGCACTGCGGATAGACTGCACTGCGGACAGACTGCACTGCGGATAGACTGCACTGCGGACACACTGCACTGCGGACAGACTGCACTTCGGACAGGCTGCTCTGCGGACTGGCTGCACTGTGGACAGACTTCACTGGGGACAGACTGCACTGCGGATAGACTGCACTGTGGACAGGCTGCACTGTGGACAATCTGCACTGTGGACAGACTGCACTGTGTACAGACTGCACTGTTGTTAGACTGCACTGTGGACAGACTGCACTGCGGACAGACTGCACTGCAGACAGTCTGCACTGTGGACTGACTGCACTGCGGACAGAGGGCACTGCGTACACACTGCGCTGCGGACAGACTGCACTGCGTACACACTGCGCTGCGGACAGACTGCACTGTGGACAGACTGCACTGTGGACAGACGTCACTGGGGACAGACTGCTCTGTGGACAGAATGCACTGTGGACAGACTGCACTGCGTACACACTGCGCTGCGGACAGACTGCACTGTGGACAGACTGCACTGTGGACAGACTGCACTGTGGACAGACTGCACTGTGGACAGACTGCACGGTGGACAGACTGCACTGTGGACTGACGGCACTGCGGACAGACTGCACTGCCGATAGACTGCACTGCGGACAGACTGCACTGCGGACAGACTGCACTGCGGACAGACTGCACTTCGGACAGGCTGCACTGCGGACTGGCTGCACTGTGGACAGACTGCTCTGTGGACAGACCGCACTGTGGACAGACTGCACTGTGCACAGGCTGCACTGTGGACAGACCGCACAGCGGACAGACAGCACTACGGACAGACTGCACTGCTGACCGACTGCACTGCTGACAGACTGCACTGTGGACAGACTGCACAGCGGACAGACTGCACGGCGGACAGACTGCACTGCGGACAGGCTGCACTGTAGACAGACTGCACTGTGCGCCGACTGCACTGCGGACAGGCTGCACTCTGTGCAGACAGCACTGTGGGAAGACTGCACTGTGGACAGTCCGCACTGTGGACAGAGAGCACTGTGGACAGAGAGCACTGTGGACAGACTGCACAGCGGACAGACTGCACGGCGGACAGACTGTACTGTGGACAGACTGCACTGTGGACAGACTGCACTGTGAACAGACTGCACTGTGGACAGACTGCACTTAGGACAGTCCGCACTGTGGACAGAGAGCACTGCGGACAGACTGCACTGCAGACAGACTTCACTGCCGACAGACTGCACTGCGGGCAGGCTGCACTGTGCACCGACTGCACTGTGGATAGACTGCACTGCTGACAGACTGCGCTGTGGACTGGCTGCACTGTGGTTAGACTGCAATGCGGACAGACTGCACTGTGGTTAGACTGCACTGCGGACAGACTGCAATGTGGACAGACTGCACTGCGGACAGACTGCGCTGTGGAAAGACTGCACTGTGGACAGACTGCACTGCAGACAGACTGCACTGTGGACAGGCTGCACTGTGGACAGACTGCACTGCAGACAGACTGCACTGTGGACAGGCTGCACTGCGGACAGACTGCACTGCAGACAGACTGCACTGTGGACAGGCTGCACTGTGGACAGACTGCACTGCATACAGACTGCACTGTGGCCAGACTTACTGTGGACAGTCTGCACTGTGGACAGACAGCACTTCGGACAGATTGCACTGCAGACTGACTGCACTGTGCACCGACTGCACTGTTGTCAGACTGCATTGCGGACAGTCTGCACTGCTGACAGACTGCACTGTGGACAGACTGCACTGTGGTTAGACTGCACTGTGGACATGCTGCACTGTGCACCGACTGCACTGTTGTCAGACTGCATTGCGGACAGTCTGCACTGCTGATAGACTGCACTGTGGTTAGACTGCACTGTGGACAGACTGCACTGTGGACAGACTGCACTGTGGTTAGACTGCACTGCGGACAGACTGCACTGCATACAGACTGCACTGTGGACAGTCTGCACTGTGGACAGGCTGCACTGTGGACAGACTGCACTGTGGATAGACTGCACTGTGGACAGGCTGCACTGTGGACAGACTGCACTGTGGATAGACTGCACTGTGGACAGACTGCACTGTGCACGGACTGCACTGTGGACAGACTGCACTGTGGACAGACTGCACTGTGGATAGACTGCACTGTGGACAGACTGCACTGTGGACAGAGAGCACTGTGGACAGACTGCACTGTGGACAGACTGCACTGTGGTTAGACTGCGCTGTTGACAGCCTGCATTGTGGACAGACTGCACTATGTACAGTCTGCACCGTGGACAGACTGCACTACAGACAGTCTGCACAACAGACAGTCTGCACTGCTGATAGGCTGTACTGTGCGCAGTCTGCAGTGTGGACAGACTGCACTGTGGTTAGACTGCACCTTGGACAGACTGCACTGAGGACAGACTGCACTGTGGACAGACTGCACTGTGGTTAGACTGCACTGTGGTTAGACTGCACTGTGGACAGACTGCACTGAGGACAGACTGCACCTTGGACAGCCTGCACTGTGGACAGACTGCACTGCAGACAGACTGCACTGCGGACAGACTGCACTGTGGACAGACTGCACTGTGGACAGACTGCACTGTGTACAGACTGCACTGTGTAAAGACTGCACTGTGGACAGACTGCACTGTGGACAGACTGCACTGTGTACAGACTGCACTGTGGACAGACTGCACTGTGGACAGACTGCACTGTGGACAGACTGCACTGTGTACAGACTGCACTGTGGACAGACTGCACTGTGGACAGACTGCACTGTGGACAGACTGCACTGTGGACAGACTGAACTGCGGACAGGCTGCACTGCGGACAGACTGCACTGCTGACAGACTGCACTGCAGACAGACTTCACTGCCGACAGACTGCACTGAGGACAAACTGCACTGTGCGCCGACTGCACTGCGGACAGACTGCACTGTGGACAGACTGAACTGCGGACAGGCTGCACTGCGGACAGACTGCACTGCTGACAGACTGCACTGCAGACAGACTTCACTGCCGACAGACTGCACTGAGGACAAACTGCACTGTGCGCCGACTGCACTGCGGACAGACTGCACTGCGGACAGACTGAACTGCGGACAGACTGCACTGCGGACAGACTGCACTGCGGACAGACTGCACTGCAGACAGACTTCACTGCCGACAGACTGCACTGCGGACAGGCTGCACTGTGCACCGACTGCACTGCGGACAGACTGCACTGTGGACAGACTGCACTGTGGATAGACTGCACTGTGGACAGACTGCACTGTGGAGAGCCTGCACTGTGGACACTGCACCGTGGACAGACTGCACTGCAGACAGACTGCACTGTGGACAGGCTGCACTGCGGACAGACTGCACTGCAGACAGACTGCACTGTGGACAGGCTGCACTGTGGACAGACTGCACTGCATACAGACTGCACTGTGGCCAGACTTACTGTGGACAGTCTGCACTGTGGACAGACAGCACTTCGGACAGATTGCACTGCAGACTGACTGCACTGTGGACAGACTGCACTGTGGACAGGCTGCACTGTGCACCGACTGCACTGTTGTCAGACTGCATAGCAGACAGTCTGCACTGCTGACAGACTGCACTGTGGACAGACTGCACTGTGGACAGACTGCACTGTGCACGGACTGCACTGTGGACATACTGCACTGTGGACAGACTGCACTGTGGACAGACTGCACTGTGGTTAGACTGCACTGTGGACAGACTGCAATGTGGACAGACTGCACTGTGGACAGACTGCACTGAGCACGGACTGCACTGTGGACAGACTGCACTGTGGTTAGACTGCACTGCGGACAGACTGCAATGTGGACAGACTGCACTGTGGACAGACTGCACTGAGCACGGACTGCACTGTAGACAGACTGCACTGTGGACAGACTGCACTGTGGTTAGACTGCACTGTGGACAGAGAGCACTGTGGACAGACTGCACTACAGACAGTCTGCACAACAGACAGTCTGCACTGCTGACAGACTGCACTGTGGACAGACTGCACCTTGGACAGCCTGCACTGTGGACAATCTGCACTGTGGACAGACTGCACTGTGGACAGACTGCACTGTGGTAGACTGCATTGTGGACAGACTGCACTGTGGTAGACTGCACTGTGGACAGACTGCACTGTGGACAGACTGCACTGTGGTAGACTGCACTGTGGACAGACTGCACCTTGGACAGACTGCACTGTGGACAGACTGCACCTTGGACAGACTGCACTGTGGACAGACTGCACCTTGGACAGACTGCACTGCGGACAGACTGCACTGTGGACAGACTGCACTGTGGACAGACTGCACTGTGGACAGCCTGCACTGTGGACAGACTGCACTGCGGACAGACTGCACTGCGGACAGACTGCACTCTGATCGTACTGCACTGTGGACAGACTGCACTGTGTAAAGACTGCACTGTGGACAGACTGCACTGTGGACAGACTGCACTGTGTACAGACTGCACTGTGGACAGACTGCACTGTGGACAGACTGCACTGTGGACAGACTGCACTGCGGACTGACTGCACTGCTGACAGACTTCACTGCTGTCAGACTGCACTGAGGACAAACTGCACTGTGCGCCGACTGCACTGCGGACAGACTGCACTGCGGACAGACTGAACTGCGGACAGACTGCACTGTGGACAGACTGCACTGCGGACAGACTGCACTGCAGACAGACTTCACTGCCGACAAACTGCACTGCGGACAGGCTGCACTGTGCACCGACTGCACTGTGGATAGACTGCACTGCGGACAGACTGCACTGCTGACAGACTGCACTGCGGACAGACTGCACTGCTGACAGACTGCGCTGTGGACAGACTGCACTGTGTACAGACTGCACTGTGGACAGACTGCACTGTGGACAGACTGCACTGTGGACAGACTGCACTGCGGACTGACTGCACTGCTGACAGACTTCACTGCTGTCAGACTGCACTGAGGACAAACTGCACTGTGCGCCGACTGCACTGCGGACAGACTGCACTGCGGACAGACTGAACTGCGGACAGACTGCACTGTGGACAGACTGCACTGCGGACAGACTGCACTGCAGACAGACTTCACTGCCGACAAACTGCACTGCGGACAGGCTGCACTGTGCACCGACTGCACTGTGGATAGACTGCACTGCGGACAGACTGCACTGCTGACAGACTGCACTGCGGACAGACTGCACTGCTGACAGACTGCGCTGTGGACTGGCTGCACTGTGGTTAGACTGCAATGCGGACAGACTGCACTGTGGTTAGACTGCACTGCGGACAGACTGCAATGTGGACAGACTGCACTGTGGAAAGACTGCACTGTGGACAGACTGCACTGCAGACAGACTGCACTGTGGACAGACAGCACTGCGGACAGACTGCACTGTGGACAGACTGCACTGTGGACAGACTGCACTGCATACAGACTGCACTGTGGACAGACAGCACTGCGGACAGACTGCACTGTGGACAGACTGCACTGTGGACAGACTGCACTGCGGACAGACTGCACTGTGGACAGACTGCACTGTGGATAGACTGCACTGTGGTTAGACTGCACTGTGGACAGACTGCACTGCGGACAGACTGCACTGTGGACAGACTGCACTGTGGACAGACTGCACTGTGGTTAGACTGCACTGTGGACAGACTGCAATGTGGACAGACTGCACTGTGGACAGACTGCACTGTGGATAATCTGCACTGTGGATAATCTGCACTGTGGACAGACTGCCCTGTGGACAGACTGCACTGCGGACAGACTGCCCTGTGGATAATCTGCACTGTGGACAGACTGCACTGTGGATAATCTGCACTGTGGACAGACTGCACTGTGGACAGACTGCACTGCGGGCAGACTGCACTGTGGACAGACTGCCCTGTGGATAATCTGCACTGTGGACAGACTGCACTGTGGACAGACTGTACTGTGGACAGACTGCACTGTGGACAGACTGTACTGTGGACAGACTGCACTGTGGACAGACTGCACTGTGGACAGACTGCACTGTGGTTAGACTGCACTGTGGACAGACTGCACTGTGGACAGACTCCACTGCGGACAGACTGCACTGCGGACAGACTGCACTCTGATCATACTGCACTGTGGACAGACTGCACTGTGGACAGACTGCACTGTGGACAGGCTGCACTGTGGACAGACTGCACTGCGGACAGACTGCACTGCTGACAGACTTCACTGCTGTCAGACTGCACTGTGGACATACCGCACTGTTAATAGACAGCACTGCGGACAGACTGCACTGCGGACAGACTGAAGTGCGGTCAGACTGCAATGCGGAAAGACTGCACTGTGGACAGACTGCACTGTGGACGGACTGCACTGTGTAAAGACTGCACTGCGGACAGACTGAAGTGCGGACAGACTGCAATGCGGAAAGACTGCACTGTGGACAGACTGCACTGTGGACGGACTGCACTGTGGACAGACTGCACTGTGGACAGACTGCACTGTGGACAGACTGCACTGTGCACAGACTGCACTGTTGACAGACTGCACTGTGAACAGGCTGCACTGCGGACAGACTGCACTGCGGACAGACTGCACTGTGGACAGGCTGCACTGCGGACAGACTGCACTGTGAACAGGCTGCACTGTGGACAGACTGCGCTGTGGTCAGACCGCACTGTGGACGGACTGCACTGTGGAGAGACTGCACTGCGGACAGACTGCACTGCAGACAGACTGCCCTGCGGAACGGGTGCACTGTGGACAGTCTGAACTGTGGACAGACTGCACTGTGGACAGACCGCACGTTGGACAGACTTCACTGTGGACAGACTGCACTGTATACATTCTGCACTGTGGACAGACTGCACTGTATACAGTCTGCACTGTGGACAGGCTGCACTGCGGACAGACTGCACTGTGGACATACCGCACTGTTAATAGACAGCACTGCGGACAGACTGCACTGCAGACAGACTGCTCTGCAGACAGAGTGCACTGCGGACAGGCTGCACTGTGCACCAACTGCACTGTGGACAGACTGCACTGCGGACAGTCTGTACTGCTGACAGACAGCACTTTGGAGAGACTGCACTGCGGATGGACTGCACTGTGGACAGACTGCATTGTGGACAGACTGCACTGTGGACAGACTGCACTCTGGACAGACTGCACTGTGGACAGTCTGCACTACGGGCAGACTGCACTGTGGAGCGACTGCACTGCGGACAGACTGCACTGCGGACAGACTGCACTGTGGACAGACTGCACTGTGGACGGACTGCACTGTGGACAGACTGCACTGTGGACAGACTGCACTGTGGACAGACTGCACTGTGCACAGACTGCACTGTTGACAGACTGCACTGTGAACAGGCTGCACTGCGGATAGACTGCACTGCGGACAGACTGCAATGCGGAAAGACTGCACTGTTGACAGACTGCACTGTTGATAGACTGCACTGTGGACAGACTGCACTGCGGACAGACTGCACTGTGGACAGACTGCACTGTGGACGGACTGCACTGTGGACAGACTGCACTGTGCACAGACTGCACTGTGGACAGACTGCACTGTTGATAGACTGCACTGTGGACAGACTGCACTGCGGACAGACTGCACTGTGGACAGACTGCACTGTGGACGGACTGCACTGTGGACAGACTGCACTGTGGACGGACTGCACAGTGGACAGACTGCACTGTGCACAGACTGCACTGTGGACAGACTGCACTGTGGACAGACTGCACTGTGAACAGGCTGCACTGTGGACAGACTGCGCTGTGTTCAGACTGCACTGTGGACAGACTGCACTGTGGACAGACTGCACTGTGGAGAGACTGCACTGCGGACAGACTGCACTGTGAACAGGCTGCACTGTGGACAGACTGCGCTGTGTTCAGACTGCACTGTGGACAGACTGCACTGTGGACAGACTGCACTGTGGAGAGACTGCACTGCGGACAGACTGCACTGCAGACAGACTGCCCTGCGGAACGGGTGCACTGTGGACAGTCTGAACTGTGGACAGACTGCACTGTGGACAGACCGCACGTTGGACAGACTGCACTGTGGACAGACTGCACTGTATACAGTCTGCACTGTGGACAGACTGCACTGCTGACAGACTGCTCTGTGGACAGACTGCACTGTGGACATACCGCACTGTTAATAGACAGCACTGCGGACAGACTGCACTGCAGACAGACTGCTCTGCAGACAGAGTGCACTGCGGACAGGCTGCACTGTGCACCAACTGCACTGTGGACAGACTGCACTGCGGACAGTCTGTACTGCTGACAGACAGCACTTTGGAGAGACTGCACTGCGGAAAGACTGCACTGCGGACAGACTGCACTCTGGACAGACTGCACTGCGGACAGACTGCACTGCGGATAGACTGCACTGTGGACAGGCTGCATTGTGGACAATCTGCACTGTGGAAAGACTGCACTGTTGTTAGACTGCACTGTGGACAGACTGCACTGCGGACAGACTGCACTGCAGACAGTCTGCACTGTGGACTGACTGCACTGCGGACAGCGGGCACTGCGTACGCACTGGGCTGCGGACAGACTGCACTGTGGACAGACGTCACTGGGGACAGACTGCTCTGTGGACAGAATGCACTGTGGACAGACTGCACTGTGGACAGACTGCACGGTGGACAGACTGCACTGTGGACTGACGGCACTGCGGACAGACTGCACTGCGGATAGACTGCACTGCGGACAGACTGCACTGCGGATAGACTGCACTGCGGACAGACTGCAGTGCGGACAGACTGCAGTGTGGACAGACTGCACTGTGCACAGACTGCGCTGTTGACAGACTGCACTGTGAACAGGCTGCACTGTGGACAGACTGCACTGTGGACAGACTGCACTGTGGACTGACTGCACTGTGGACAGACTGCACTGTGGAGAGACTGCACTGCGGACAGACTGCACTGCAGACAGACTGCCCTGCGGATTGGGTGCACTGTGGACAGTCTGAACTGTGGACAGACTGCACTGTGGACAGACCGCGCTGTGGACAGACTGCACTGTGGACAGACTGCACTGTATACAGTCTGCACTGTGGACAGACTGCACTGCTGACAGACTGCACTGTGGACAGGCTGCACTGCGGACAGACTGCACTGTGGACATACCGCACTGTTAATACACAGCACTGCGGACAGACTGCACTGCAGACAGACTGCTCTGCAGACAGAGTGCACTGCGGACAGGCTGCACTGTGCACCTACTGCACTGTGGACAGACTGCACTGCGGACAGTCTGTACTGCTGACAGACAGCACTTTGCAGAGACTGCACTGCGGATGGACTGCACTGTGGACAGACTGCACTGTGGACAGACTGCACTCTGGACAGACTGCACTGTGGACAGTCTGCACTACGGGCAGACTGCACTGTGGAGCGACTGCACTGCGGAAAGACTGCACTGCGGACAGACTGCAATGTGGACAGACTGCACTGCGGACAGACTGCACTGTGGACAGACTGCACTGTGGACAGACTGCACTGCGGACAGACTGCACTGTGGACAGGCTGCACTGTGGACAATCTGCACTGTGGAAAGACTGCACTGTTGTTAGACTGCACTGTGGACAGACTGCACTGCGGACAGACTGCACTGCGGACAATCTGCACTGTGGACTGACTGCACTGCGGACAGACGTCACTGCGTACACACTGCGCTGCGGACAGACTGCACTGCGGACAGACTGCACTGTGGACAGAAGTCACTGGGGACAGACTGCTCTCTGGACAGACTGCACTGTGGACAGACTGCACTGTGGACAGACTGCAATGTGGACAGACTGCACTGTGGACTGACGGCACTGCGGACAGACTGCCCTGCGGATAGACTGCACTGTGGACAGGCTGCACTGTGGACAATCTGCACTGTGGAAAGACTGCACTGTTGTTAGACTGCACTGTGGACAGACTGCACTGCGGACAGACTGCACTGCGGACAGTCTGCACTGTGGACTGACTGCACTGCGGACAGACGGCACTGCGTACACACTGCGTTGCGGACTGACTGCACTGTGGACAGACTGCACTGTGGACAGACGTCACTGGGGACTGACTGCTCTGTGGACAGATTGCACTGTGGACAGACTGCACTGTGGACAGACTGCACTGTGGACAGACTGCACTGTGGACAGACTGCACTGCGGACAGACTGCACTGCGGACAGACTGCACTGCGGACAGGCTGCACTGTAGACAGACTGCACTGTGGACAGACTGCACTGCGGGCAGACTGCACTGTGGACAAACTGCACTGTGCGTCGACTGCACTGCGGACAGGCTGCACTGTAGACAGACTGCACTGCTGACAGACTTCACTGGGGACAGACTGCACTGCGGACAGGTTGCACTGTGGACAGGCTGCACTGTAGACAGACTGCGCTGCTGACAGACTTCACTGCTGTTAGACAGCACTGAGGAAAAACTGCACTGTGCGCCGACTGCACTGCGGACAGACTGCACTGCTGACAGACTGAACTGTGGAGAGACTGCACTGCGGACAGACTGCACTGCGGACAGACTGCAATGCGGAAAGACTGCACTGTGGACAGACTGCACTGTGGACGGACTGCACTGTGGACGGACTGCACTGTGGACAGACTGCACTGTGGACAGACTGCACTGTGGACAGACTGCACTGTGGACAGACTGCACTGTGGACAGACTGCACTGTGGACAGACTGCACTGTGGACAGACTGCGCTGTGGACAGACTGCGCTGTGGACAGACTGCGCTGTGGACAGACTGCACTGTGGACAGACTGCACTGTGGACAGACTGCACTGTGGACAGACTGCACTGTGGACAGACTGCAGTGTGGACAGACTGCACTGTGGACAGACTGCACTGTGGACAGACTGAACTGTGGACAGACTGCACTGTGGACAGACTGCGCTGTGGACAGACTGCGCTGTGGACAGACTGCACTGTGGACAGACTGCGCTGTGGACAGACTGCACTGTGGACAGACTGCACTGTGGACAGACTGCACTGTGGACAGACTGCACTGTGGACAGACTGCACTGTGGACAGACTGCACTGTGGACAGACTGCACTGTGGACAGACTGCACTGTGGACAGACTGCTCTGTGGACAGACTGCACTGTGGACAGTCTGCACTGTGAACAGGCTGCACTGTGGACAGACTGCACTGTGGACAGACTGCACTGTGGACTGACTGCACTGTGCACAGACTGCACTGTTGACAGACTGAAGTGCGGACAGACTGAAGTACGGACAGACTGCAGTGTGGACAGACTGCACTGTGGACAGACTGCACTGTGGACAGACTGCACTGTGGACAGACTGCACTGTGGACAGACTGCACTGTGGACAGACTGCACTGTGGACAGACTGCACTGTGGACAGACTGCACTGTGGACAGACTGCACTGTGGACTGACTGCACTGTGCACAGACTGCACTGTTGACAGACTGAAGTGCGGACAGACTGAAGTACGGACAGACTGCAGTGTGGACAGACTGCACTGTGGACAGACTGCACTGTGGACAGACTGCACTGTGGACAGACTGCACTGTGGACAGACTGCACTGTGGACAGACTGCACTGTGGACAGACTGCACTGTGGACAGACTGAAGTGCGGACAGACTGCAGTGTGGACAGACTGCACTGTGGACAGACTGCACTGTGGACAGACTGCACTGTGGACAGACTGCACTGTGGACAGACTGCACTGTGGACAGACTGCACTGTGGACAGACTGCACTGTGGACAGACTGAAGTGCGGACAGACTGAAGTACGGACAGACTGCAGTGTGGACAGACTGCACTGAGGACAGACTGCACTGTGGACAGACTGAAGTGCGGACAGATTGAAGTAAGGACAGACTGCACTGTGGACAGACTGCACTGTGGACAGACTGCACTGTGGACAGACTGCACTGTGGACAGACTGCACTGTGGACAGACTGCACTGTGCACAGACTGCACTGTGGACTGACTGCACTGTGGACAGACTGCACTGTGGACAGACTGAAGTGCGGACAGACCGCACTGTGGACAGACTGCACTGTGGACAGACTGCACTGTGGACAGACCGCACTGTGGACAGACTGCACTGTGGACAGACTGCACTGTGGACAGAGCGCACTGTGGACAGACTGCACAGCGGACAGACTGCACTGCGGACAGACTGCACTGTGGACTGACTGCACTGTGGAAAGACTGCACTGTGGACAGACTGCACTGCGGACAGACTGCACTGTGGACTGACTGCACTGCGGACAGACTGCACTGGGGACAGACTGCACTGTGGAGAGACTGGTCTGCGTACAGACTGCACTGCGGACAGACTGCACTGTGGACAGACTGCACTGTGGACAGACTGCACTGCAGACAGACTGCACTGTGGACAGACTGCACAGCGGACAGACTGCACTGCGGACAGACTGCACAGCGGACAGACTGCACTGCGGACAGACTGCACTGCGGACAGGCTGCACTGTAGACAGACTGCACTGTGGACAGACTGCACTGTGGACAGACTGCACTGCGGACAGACTGCACTGTGGACAAACTGCACTGTGCGCCGACTGCACTGCGGACAGGCTGCACTGTAGAAAGACTGCACTGTGGACAGGCTGCACTGTGGACAGGCTGCACTGCGGACAGACTGCACTGCTGACAGACTTCACTGCTGTCAGACTGCACTGAGGACAAACTGCACTGTGCGCCGACTGCACTGCGGACAGACTGCACTGCTGACAGACTGAACTGTGGACAGACTGCACTGCGGACAGACTGCACTGCGGAAAGACTGCACTGTGGACAGACTGCACTGTGGACGGACTGCACTGTGGACAGACTGCACTGTGGACAGACTGCACTGTGGACAGACTGCAGTGTGGACAGACTGCACTGTGCACAGACTGCACTGTTGACAGACTGCACTGTGAACAGGCTGCACTGTGGACAGACTGCACTGTGGACAGACTGCACTGTGGACTGACTGCACTGTGGACAGACTGCACTGTGGAGAGACTGCACTGCGGACAGACTGCACTGCAGACAGACTGCCCTGCGGATTGGGTGCACTGTGGACAGTTTGAACTGTGGACAGACTGCACTGTGGACAGACCGCACTGTGGACAGACTGCACTGTGGACAGACTGCACTGTATACAGTCTGCACTGTGGACAGACTGCACTGCTGACAGACTGCACTGTGGACAGGCTGCACTGCGGACAGACTGCACTGTGGACATAACGCACTGTTAATAGACAGCACTGCGGACAGACTGCACTGCAGACAGACTGCTCTGCAGACAGAGTGCACTGCGGACAGGCTGCACTGTGCACCTACTGCACTGTGGACAGACTGCACTGCGGACAGTCTGTACTGCTGACAGACAGCACTTTGGAGAGACTGCACTGCGGATGGACTGCACTGTGGACAGACTGCACTGTGGACAGTCTGCACTGTGGACAGACTGCACTCTGGACAGACTGCACTGTGGACAGTCTGCACTACGGGCAGACTGCACTGTGGAGCGACTGCACTGCGGAAAGACTGCACTGCGGACAGACTGCACTGTGGACAGACTGCACTGCGGACAGACTGCTCTGCGGACAGACTGCACTGTGGACAGGCTGCACTGTGGACAATCTGCACTGTGGAAAGACTGCACTGTTGTTAGACTGCACTGTGGACAGACTGCACTGCGGACAGACTGCACTGCGGACAATCTGCACTGTGGACTGACTGCACTGCGGACAGACGTCACTGCGTACACACTGCGCTGCGGACAGACTGCACTGCGGACACACTGCACTGTGGACAGACGTCACTGGGGACAGACTGCTCTGTGGACAGACTGCACTGTGGACAGACTGCACTGTGGACTGACTGCAATGTGGACAGACTGCACTGCGGACAGACTGCACTGCGGATAGACTGCACTGTGGACAGGCTGCACTGTGGACAATCTGCACTGTGGAAAGACTGCACTGTTGTTAGACTGCACTGTGGACAGACTGCACTGCGGACAGACTGCACTGCGGACAGTCTGCACTGTGGACTGACTGCACTGCGGACAGACGGCACTGCGTACACACTGCGTTGCGGACTGACTGCACTGTGGACAGACTGCACTGTGGACAGACGTCACTGGGGACAGACTGCTCTGTGGACAGATTGCACTGTGGACAGACTGCACTGTGGACAGACTGCACTGTGGACTGACTGCACTGTGGACAGACTGCACTGTGGACAGACTGCACTGCGGACAGACTGCACTGTGGACAGACGTCACTGGGGACTGACTGCACTGTGGACAGACTGCACTGTGGACAGACTGCACTGTGGACAGACTGCATTGCGGACAGACTGCACTTTGGACAGGCTGCACTCTGGACAGACTGCACTCTGGTTAGACTGCACTGCGGACTGACCGCACTGTGGACAGACCGCACTGTGGACAGACTGCACTGTGGACAGCCTGCACTGCGGACAGACTGCACTGTGGACAGTATGCACTGCGGACAGAATGCACTGTGGACAGAATGCACTGTGGACAGACCGCACTGTGGACAGACTGCACTGTGGACAGACTGCACTGTATACATTCTGCACATTGGACAGGCAGCACTGTGGACAGATTGCCCTCTGGACAGGGTGCACTGTGGACAGTCTGCACTGTTGACAGACTGCACTGTGGACAGACCGCACTGTGGACAGACTGCACTGTTGTCAGACTGCACTCTATACAGTCTGCAATTTGGACAGACTGCACTGCTGACAGACTGCACTGTGGAGAGCATGCACTGTGGAAACACTGCACTGTGGACAGACTGCACTGCGGACAGTGTGCACTGTGGACAGACTGCACTGTGGACAGATTGCACTGCGGACAGACTGCACTGCTGACAGACTGCACTGCTGACAGACTGCACTGTGGACAGACTGCACTGTGGACAGACTGCACTGAGGACAGACTGCACTGTGGACAGTCTGCAATGTGGACAGACTGCACTGTGGTTCGACTGCACTGTGGACAGACTGCACTGCGGACAGACTGCACTGTGGACAGACTGCACTGTGGACAGACTGCACTGTGGACAGACTGCACAGCGGACAGACCGCAATGCGGACAGACCGCACTGTGGACAGACTGCACTGTGGACAGACTGCACAGCGGACAGACCGCACTGCGGACAGACCGCACAGCGGACAGACTGCACTGCGGACAGACTGCACTGCGGACAGACTGCACTGCGGACAGGCTGCACTGTAGACAGACTTCACTCTGGACAGACTGCACTGCATACACACTGCACTGTGAACAGACTGCACTGTGGACAGACTGCACTGTGGACAGACCGCACTGTGGACAGACAGCACTGCGGAAAGACTGCACTGCAGACAGACTCCACTGCGGACAGAGTGCACTGCGGACAGGCTGCACTGTGCACCGACTGCACTGTGGACAGACTGCACTGCGGACAGACTGTACTGCTGACAGACAGCACTGTGGAGAGACTGAACTGCGGACAGACTGCACTGTGGACAGACTGCACTGTGGACAGACTGCACTGTGGACATACTGCACTGTGGTTAGACTGCACTGTGTGCAGACTGCACTGAGAACAGACTGCACTGCGGACAGACTGCACTGTGGACAGACTGCACTGTGGTCAGACTGCACTGTGGACAGACTGCACTGTGGACATACTGCACTGTGGTTAGACTGCACTGTGTGCAGACTGCACTGAGAACAGACTGCACTGCGGACAGACCTCACTGCGGACAGACCGCACTGCGGACAGACTGCACTGCGGAAAGACTGCACTGCGGACAGACTGCACTGTGAACAGACTGCACTGCGGACAGACTGCACTGCCGACATACTGCACTGTGGACAATCTGCACTGTGGACAGACTGCACTGTTGTTAGACTGCACTGTGGACAGCATGTACTGTGGACTGTCTGCACTGCGGACAGACTGCACTGTGGACAGACTGCACTGTGGACAGACTGCACTGTGGACAGACTGCACTGCGGACAGACTGTACTGCGGACAGACTGCACTGCTGACAGACTGCACCGTGGACAGTCTGCACTGTGGACAGGCTGCACTGTAGACAGACTGCACTCTGGACAGACGGCACTGCATACACACTGCACTGCGGACCGACTGCACTGCGGACAGACTGCACTGGGGACAGACTGCACTGTGGTTAGACTGCCCTGCGGACTGACTGCACTGTGGACAGACCGCACTGTGGACAGTCTGCACTGTGGACAGACTGCACTGCAGACAGCCGGCACTGCTGACAGACTGCACTGAGGACAGACTGCACTGTGGACAAACTGCATGTGGACAGAATGCACTGTGGACAGGCTGCACTCTGTACAGACAGCACTGTGGGAAGACTGCACTGTGGACAGACTGCACTGTGGACAGACTGCACTCTGGACAGACTGCACTGTGGTTGGACTGCATTGTAGACAGACTGCACTGTGGACAGACTGCACAGCGGACAGACGGCATTGCGGACAGACTGCTTTGCGGACAGACTGCAATGCTGACTGACTGCACTGCTGACAGACTGCACTGCGGACAGACTGCACTCTGGACAGACTGCACTGCGGACAGACTGCACTGCGGACAGTCTGCACTGTGGACAGGCTGCACTGTAGACAGACTGCACTCTGGACAGACGGCACTGCATACACACTGCACTGCGGACCGACTGCAATGCGGACAGACTGCACTGGGGACAGACTGCACTGTGGTTAGACTGCCCTGCGGACTGAGCGCACTGTGGACAGACCGCACTGTGGACAGCCTGCACTGTGGACAGACTGCACTGCAGACAGCTGGCACTGCTGACAGACTGCACTGAGGACAGACTGCACTGTGGACAAACTGCACTGTGGACAGACTGCACTGCGGACAGGCTGCACTCTGTGCAGATAGCACTGTGGGAAGACTGCACTGTGGACAGACTGCACTGTGGACAGACTGCACTGTGGTCAGACTGCACTGTGGACAGACTGCACTGTGGACAGACTGCACTGTGGTTAGACTGCACTGTGTGCAGACTGCACTGAGAACAGACTGCACTGCGGACAGACCTCACTGCGGACAGACTGCACTGCGGAAAGACTGCACTGCGGACAGACTGCACTGTGAACAGACTGCACTGCGGACAGACTGCACTGCCGACATACTGCACTGTGGACAGTTTGCAGTGTGGACAATCTGCACTGTGGACAGACTGCACTGTTGTTAGACTGCACTGTGGACAGCCTGTACTGTGGACTGTCTGCACTGCGGACAGACTGCACTGTGGACAGACTGCACTGTGGACAGACTGCACTGTGGACAGACTGCACTGCGGACAGACTGCACTGCGGACAGACTGCACTGCTGACAGACTGCACCGTGGACAGGCTGCACTGTGGACAGACTGCACAGCGGACAGACCGCACTGCGGACAGACCGCACTGCGGACAGACTGCAATGCTGACCGACTGCACTGCTGACAGACTGCACTGTGGACAGACTGCACAGCGGACAGACTGCACTGCGGACAGACTGCACTGCGGACAGTCTGCACTGTGGACAGGCTGCACTGTAGACAGACTGCACTCTGGACAGACGGCACTGCATACACACTGCACTGCGGACCGACTGCACTGCGGACAGACTGCACTGGGGACAGACTGCACTGTGGTTAGACTGCCCTGCGGACTGACCGCACTGTGGACAGACCGCACTGTGGACAGTCTGCACTGTGGACAGACTGCACTGCAGACAGCCGGCACTGCTGACAGACTGCACTGAGGACAGACTGCACTGTGGACAAACTGCATGTGGACAGAATGCACTGCGGACAGGCTGCACTCTGTACAGACAGCACTGTGGGAAGACTGCACTGTGGACAGACTGCACTGTGGACAGACTGCACTCTGGACAGACTGCACTGTGGTTGGACTGCATTGTAGACAGACTGCACTGTGGACAGACTGCACAGCGGACAGACGGCATTGCGGACAGACTGCTTTGCGGACAGACTGCAATGCTGACTGACTGCACTGCTGACAGACTGCACTGCGGACAGACTGCACTCTGGACAGACTGCACTGCGGACAGACTGCACTGCGGACAGTCTGCACTGTGGACAGGCTGCACTGTAGACAGACTGCACTCTGGACAGACGGCACTGCATACACACTGCACTGCGGACCGACTGCACTGCGGACAGACTGCACTGGGGACAGACTGCACTGTGGTTAGACTGCCCTGCGGACTGAGCGCACTGTGGACAGACCGCACTGTGGACAGTCTGCACTGTGGACAGACTGCACTGCAGACAGCTGGCACTGCTGACAGACTGCACTGAGGGCAGACTGCACTGTGGACAAACTGCACTGTGGACAGACTGCACTGCGGACAGGCTGCACTCTGTGCAGATAGCACTGTGGGAAGACTGCACTGTGGACAGACTGCACTGTGGACAGACTGCACTGTGGACAGTCTGCACTGTGGACAGACTGCACTGTGGACAGTCCGCACTGTGGACAGAGAGCACTGTGGACAGTCCGCACTGTGGACAGAGAGCACTGTGGACAGACTGCACTGTGGACAGACTGCACTGTGGACAGTCCGCACTGTGGACAGAGAGCACTGTGGACAGACTGCACTGCAGACAGACTGCACTGCCGACAGACTGTACTGTGGACAGACTGCACTGTGGACAGACTGCACTGTGGACAGACTGCACTGTGGACAGACTGCACTGTGGACAGTCCGCACTGTGGACAGAGAGCACTGTGGACAGTGCGCACTGTGGACAGAGAGCACTGTGGAAAGACTGCACTGTGGACAGACTGCACTGTGGACAGTCCGCACTGTGGACAGAGAGCACTGTGGACAGACTGCATTGCGGACAGACTGCACTGCGGACAGACTGATTTGTGGACAGACTGCATTGTGGACAGACTGCACTGTGGACAGACTGCACTCTGGTTAGACTGCACTGTGGACAGACTTTACTGTGGACAGACTGCACTGCGGACAGACTGCACTGCGGACAGACTGATTTGTGGACAGACTGCACTGTGGTTAGACTGCACTGTGGACAGACTGCACTGTGGTTAGACTGGACTGTGGACAGACTGCACTGCGGACAGATTGCAATACAGACAGACTGCACTGTGGACAGACTGCACTGTGGACAGGCTGCACTGTGGACAGATTGCACTGCAGACAGACTGCACTGCAGACAGACTGCACTGCAGACAGACTGCTCTGCGAACAGACTGCTCTCTAGACAGACTGGACTGCAGACAGACTGCACTGCGGACAGACTGCACTGCAGACAGACTTCACTCTGGACAGGCTGCTCTGCAGACAGACTGCACTGCGGACAGACTGCACTGTGGACAGACTGCACTGTGGACAGACTGCACTGAGGACAGACTGCACTTTGGACAGACTGCACTGTGGACAGACTGCACTGTGGACAGACTGCACTGCGGAAAGACTAAACTGTGGACAGACTGCACAGCGGAGAGTCTGCACAGCGGAGAGTCTGTACAGTGGAGAGTCTACACAGTGGATAGTCTGCACAGTGGAGAGTCTGCACAGCGGAGAGTCTGCACAGCGGAGAGTCTGTACAGCGGACAGACCGCACTGCGGACAGACTGCAATGCTGACCGACTGCACTGCTGACAGACTGCACTGTGGACAGACTGCACAGCGGACAGACTGCACTGCGGACAGACTGCACTGCGGACAGTCTGCACTGTGGACAGGCTGCACTGTAGACAGACTGCACTCTGGACAGACGGCACTGCATACACACTGCACTGCGGACCGACTGCACTGCGGACAGACTGCACTGGGGACAGACTGCACTGTGGTTAGACTGCCCTGCGGACTGACCGCACTGTGGACAGACCGCACTGTGGACAGTCTGCACTGTGGACAGACTGCACTGCAGACAGCCGGCACTGCTGACAGACTGCACTGAGGACAGACTGCACTGTGGACAAACTGCATGTGGACAGAATGCACTTCGGACAGGCTGCACTCTGTGCAGACAGCACTGTGGGAAGACTGCACTGTGGACAGACTGCACTGTGGACAGACTGCACTGTGGTTGGACTGCATTGTAGACAGACTGCACTGTGGACAGACTGCACAGCGGACAGACGGCATTGCGGACAGACTGCTTTGCGGACAGACTGCAATGCTGACTGACTGCACTGCTGACAGACTGCACTGCGGACAGACTGCACTCTGGACAGACTGCACTGCGGACAGACTGCACTGCGGACAGTCTGCACTGTGGACAGGCTGCACTGTAGACAGACTGCACTCTGGACAGACGGCACTGCATACACACTGCACTGCGGACCGACTGCACTGCGGACAGACTGCACTGGGGACAGACTGCACTGTGGTTAGACTGCCCTGCGGACTGAGCGCACTGTGGACAGACCGCACTGTGGACAGCCTGCACTGTGGACAGACTGCACTGCAGACAGCTGGCACTGCTGACAGACTGCACTGAGGACAGATTGCACTGTGGACAAACTGCACTGTGGACAGACTGCACTGCGGACAGGCTGCACTCTGTGCAGATAGCACTGTGGGAAGACTGCACTGTGGACAGACTGCACTGTGGACAGACTGCACTGTGGACAGACTGCACTGTGGACAGACTGCACTGTGGACAGTCCGCACTGTGGACAGAGAGCACTGTGGACAGACTGCACTGCAGACAGACTGCACTGCCGACAGACTGTACTGCTGACAGATTGCACTGTGGAGAGACTGCACTGCGGACAGACTGCCCTGTGGACAGACTGCACTGTGGTCAGACTGCACTGTGGACAGACTGCACTGTGGACAGACTGCACTGTGGTTAGACTGCACTGAGAACAGACTGCACTGCGGACAGACCTCACTGTGGACAGACCGCACTGCGGACAGACTGCACTGCGGAAAGACTGCACTGTGGACAGACTGCACTGTGAACAGACTGCACTGCGGACAGACTGCACTGCCGACATACTGCACTGTGGACAGTTTGCACTGTGGACAATCTGCACTGTGGACAGACTGCACTGTTGTTAGACTGCACTGTGGACAGCCTGTACTGTGGACTGTCTGCACTGCGGACAGACTGCACTGTGGACAGACTGCACTGTGGACAGACTGCACTGTGGACAGACTGCACTGTGGACAGACTGCACTGCGGACAGACTGCACTGCTGACAGACTGCACCGTGGACAGGCTGCACTGTGGACAGACTGCACAGCGGACAGACCGCACTGCGGACAGACCGCACTGCGGACAGACTGCAATGCTGACCGACTGCACTGCTGACAGACTGCACTGTGGACAGACTGCACAGCGGACAGACTGCACTGCGGACAGACTGCACTGCGGACAGTCTGCACTGTGGACAGGCTGCACTGTAGACAGACTGCACTCTGGACAGACGGCACTGCATACACACTACACTGCGGACCGACTGCACTGCGGACAGACTGCACTGGGGACAGACTGCACTGTGGTTAGACTGCCCTGCGGACTGACCGCACTGTGGACAGACCGCACTGTGGACAGTCTGCACTGTGGACAGACTGCACTGCAGACAGCTGGCACTGCTGACAGACTGCACTGAGGACAGACTGCACTGTGGACAAACTGCATGTGGACAGAATGCACTGCGGACAGGCTGCACTCTGTACAGACAGCACTGTGGGAAGACTGCACTGTGGACAGACTGCACTGTGGACAGACTGCACTGTGGACAGACTGCACTGTGGTTGGACTGCATTGTAGACAGACTGCACTGTGGACAGACTGCACAGCGGACAGACGGCATTGCGGACAGACTGCTTTGCGGACAGACTGCAATGCTGACTGACTGCACTGCTGACAGACTGCACTGCGGACAGACTGCACTCTGGACAGACTGCACTGCGGACAGACTGCACTGCGGACAGTCTGCACTGTGGACAGGCTGCACTGTAGACAGACTGCACTCTGGACAGACGGCACTGCATACACACTGCACTGCGGACCGACTGCACTGCGGACAGACTGCACTGGGGACAGACTGCACTGTGGTTAGACTGCCCTGCGGACTGAGCGCACTGTGGACAGACCGCACTGTGGACAGCCTGCACTGTGGACAGACTGCACTGCAGACAGCTGGCACTGCTGACAGACTGCACTGAGGACAGACTGCACTGTGGACAAACTGCACTGTGGACAGACTGCACTGCGGACAGGCTGCACTCTGTGCAGATAGCACTGTGGACAGACTGCACTGTGGACAGACTGCACTGTGGACAGACTGCACTGTGGACAGTCCGCACTGTGGACAGAGAGCACTGTGGACAGTCCGCACTGTGGACAGAGAGCACTGTGGACAGACTGCACTGTGGACAGACTGCACTGTGGACAGTCCGCACTGTGGACAGAGAGCACTGTGGACAGACTGCACTGCAGACAGACTGCACTGCCGACAGACTGTACTGCGGACAGACTGCACTGTGGACAGACTGCACTGTGGACAGACTGCACTGAGGACAGACTGCACTTTGGACAGACTGCACTGTGGACAGAGAGCACTGTGGACAGTCCGCACTGTGGACAGAGAGCACTGTGGACAGACTGCACTGTGGACAGACTGCACTGTGGACAGTCCGCACTGTGGACAGAGAGCACTGTGGACAGACTGCACTGTGGACAGATTGCACTGAGGTTAGACTGCACTGTGGACAGACTGCATTGCGGACAGACTGCACTGCGGACAGACTGATTTGTGGACAGACTGCATTGTGGACAGACTGCACTGTGGACAGACTGCAGTCTGGTTAGACTGCACTGTGGACAGACTTTACTGTGGACAGACTGCACTGCGGACAGACTGCACTGCGGACAGACTGATTTGTGGACAGACTGCACTGTGGTTAGACTGCACTGTGGACAGACTGCACTGTGGTTAGACTGGACTGTGGACAGACTGCACTGCGGACAGATTGCAATACAGACAGACTGCACTGTGGACAGACTGCACTGTGGACAGGCTGCACTGTGGACAGATTGCACTGCAGACAGACTGCACTGCAGACAGACTGCACTGCAGACAGACTGCTCTGCGAACAGACTGCTCTCTAGACAGACTGGACTGCAGACAGACTGCACTGCGGACAGACTGCACTGCAGACAGACTTCACTCTGGACAGGCTGCTCTGCAGACAGACTGCACTGCGGACAGACTGCACTGTGGACAGACTGCACTGTGGACAGACTGCACTGAGGACAGACTGCACTTTGGACAGACTGCACTGTGGACAGACTGCACTGTGGACAGACTGCACTGTGGACAGACTGCACTGCGGAAAGACTAAACTGTGGACAGACTGCACAGCGGAGAGTCTGCACAGCGGAGAGTCTGTACAGTGGAGAGTCTACACAGTGGATAGTCTGCACAGTGGAGAGTCTGCACAGCGGAGAGTCTGCACAGCGGAGAGTCTGTACAGCGGAGAGTCTGCACATCGGAGAGTCTGCACAGTGGAGAGTCTGCACAGCGGAGAGTCTCTACAGCGGAGAGTCAGCACCGCGGAGAGTCTGCACAGCGCAGAGTCTGCACGGTGGAGATTCTGCACAGCGGAGAGTCTGCACAGCGGAGAGTCTACACAGCGGAGAGACTGCACAGCGGAGAGTCTATACAGTGGAGTGTCTGCACAGCGGAGAGTCTATACAGTGGAGTGTCTGCACAGCGGAGAGTCTGCACAGCGGAGAGTCTGCACAGCGGAGAGTCTGCACAATGGAGGGTCTGCACAACGGAGAGTCTGTACAAAGGGCTGATTGCACAGTGGACAGAATGCATTGGGGACGGACGGTACTGTGGGCAGACTGTAATGCAGGGAGATTGCACTGGGGACCGTCAGCACTGGGGACGGAGTGCACTGGGGACAGAGTGCACTGCGAACAGAGTGCACTGGGGACAGAGTGCACTGGGGACAGACTGTACTGGGGACAGAGTGCACTTGGGACAGTCAGCACTGGGGACAGAGTGCACTGGGGACAGAGTGCACTGGGGACAGAGTGCACTGGGGACAGAGTGCACTGGGGACAGACAAACTGCACTGTGGGGAAAGTATTGTGGACAGACTGCACTGGCGGGGGGCAGGTTGCAGCAGGGAGACTGCTCTTTGGATAATCTGCACTGGGGAGACTGCACTCCAGATAGGCTGCTCTGCATGCAAAATGCACAGTGGAAAAAGTGAACAGCGGTCAGACTGTACTGGAGGATACTGAACTGTGGACAGACTGCGCTAGGGGAGAATAAACTTCTGACAGGCTACTGCGGACAGACTGCTCTGCAGACAGACTGCTCGGCAGACAGACTGCACTGTGGACAGACTGCTCTGCAGACAGACTACACTGCGGACAGACTGCACTGCAGACAGGCTGTACTGAGGACAGACTTCACTGCAGACAGACTGCACTGCGGGCAATTATACTGAGGACAGACTAAATTGCAGACAGACTGCAATGTGAACAGGCTGCCCTGTGGACAGTCTACACTGCGGAGAGTCTGCACTGGAGGATAATGCACTGTCGACAGTCTGCACTGCGGACAGACTGCACTGCGGACAGACTGCACTGCAGACAGTCTGCACTGTGGACAATCTGCACTGCGGACAGACTGCACTGCAGACAGACTGCACTGCAGACAGACTGCACTGCAGACAGACTGCTCTGCAGACAGACTGCACTGCACACAGACTGCACTGCAGACAGACTGCTCTGCAGACAGACTGCACTGCGGACAGACTTCTCTGCGGACAGACTGCATGGCAGACAGACTGCACTGCGGACAGACTTCTCTGCGGACAGACTGCACGGCAGACAGACTGCACTGTGGACAGACTACACTGTGGAGAGACTGCACTGGAGGATACTGCACTGTCGACAGACTGAACTGTGGTTAGACTGCACTGCAGACAGACTGCACTGTGGACAGACTACACTGTGGACAGACTGCACTGCGGACAGACTGCACTGTGGACAATCTGCACTGCGGACAGACTGCACTGCAGACAAACTGCACTGCGGACAGACTGCACTGTGGACAGACTTCTCTTCGGATAGACGTTCCTGCGGTCAGACTGCATGGCAGACAGACTGCACTGTGGACAGACTGCACTGTGGACAGACTGAACTGGGGACAGACTGCACTGTGGACAGACTGAACTGGGGACAGACTGCACTGTGGACAGACTGCACTGTGTACAGACTGAACTGGGGACAGTCAGCACTGGGGACAGAGTGCATTGCGGACAGACTGCACTGTGGGGAAAGTATTGTGGACAGACTGCACTGGGGGGGAGGGCGGGGAGACTGCTATGTGGATAATCTGCACTGGGGAGACTGCACTTCAGATAGGCTGCTCTGCATGCAAAATGCACAGTGGAAAAGTGAACAGCGGTCAGACTGTACTGGAGGATACTGAACTGTGGACAGATTGCGCTAGGGGAGAATAAACTTCTGACAGACTACTGCGGACAGACTGCTCTGCAGACAGACTGCTCTGTGGACAGACTGCACAGTGGACAGACTACTCTGCAGACCGACTGCTCTGCGGACGGACCGCACTGCGGACAGACTGTAGGTGGGGATAATCTGTGCTGATTTGCCAGGGAGCTGCGACCTCTGCTGGTTTTGCAGACCAGTTACACCAAGTGAAGGAGTGGGAGAGACTGGATCAGGAAAACAGGAAACTTCCCTGGAGAGTGAATCACTTTCGGCTTTCCACCCCTTTCCCTTTACTTACACTGAAATGCAGCTGCATCTTTCACACCCGACTTCCCAACACAACAGCTGTCCGTCTAATCCTCCAGATACTTTGAGACACCAGGATGAAGGATAGAGAGTAGGATGGGGGTGGAGGACTGGGGCGGGGGGTTTGGGGGAGTGTGAGGGTGAGTGGGGTGGTCAATGGGAGGGGGTTCAGATGTGTCATGGTAGTTGGGTGGTCAGTGGGAGTGTTGGCAGGTTAATTGTGGTAGTCGGTGGGTCAGGGGGTAGTCAGGGGGAGGGGGATAATCGGGGGGGGTGGAGGATAGTCAGAGGGGTGGAGAGTAGTCGGGTGGTATGGGATATTGGGGGCTGGGAGTTGGTGGCTAGTCGGGGGGGTGGAGTGTAGTCGGGGGTTGGGGATAGTTGGCGGGGGGGGAGGGAGAGTAGTGAGGGGTTACTCAGGGATTGGGGGTAGTCGGAGGTGAGGGGTAGTCGAGGGCTAGGGCGTAGTCTGGAGAGTGGGGGTTAACTGTGTGTTCAGGTGAGTAGTCACAGGATGGAAGCTTAGTTGCAGAATTGGGAGGGTAGCCAATGGAGAGTTGGGGGGTCTAGTGGGGGGTGTTGAGAGATTAGTCAGGTGGGGCAGATTGCGGGGTAGTCGGGGTTGGGTGGGTAACCGAAGGGTGAGGTGGGAGGTTAGTTGGAGGGTAGGGGTGTAGTTGGGTGTTTAGTGGGGTAGAGGTTGGTGGGCTAGTCGGAGGGTGGGACTGTAGACAGGGATGGGGGGGTGGTCGAGGTTGAGGGGGTAGTTGGAGTTTGGGGGGGTAGTTGAGTGAGGGGGGTATTCGAGGTTGGGGGATAGTTGGAGTGTGGGGGGTAGTTAAGGTTGTGGGATAGGGTGGGGGTGGTAGCTGGAGGGTAGGGGTAGTTGTTGGGTTGGTGAGGTAGAGGTGTGGGGGGTTATCAGAGGGTGGGATTTGTCAGGGGCTGGGGTAGCCGGCGTGGGTGGGAGGATAGTCAAGGGGTGGGGTAGTCGCAGGTAGGGGGGGGTAGTTGGAGGGTAGGGGTGTAGTTAGGTTTTTGGTGGGGTAGAGGTTGGTGGGATGGTCGTCGGGGATTGGGGGTAGTCGAGGTTGAGGGGGTAGTTGGAGTGTGGGGGGGTAGTTGAGGTTAGGGGATAGGGTGGGGGTTAGTTGAGTGGGGGGGAATTCAAGGTTGGGGGATAGATGGGGTGTGGGGGTAGTTGAGGTTGGGGATAATTGGAGTGTGGGGGATAGTTGAGGATGGGGGATAGTTGGCGTGTAGGGGATAGTTGAGTTTGGGGGTTAGTTGGAGGGTGGGGGGTAGTTGATGTTGGGGGTTGTTGCAGTGTTGGGGTAGTTGAGGTTGGGGGTAGTTGGAGTGTGGAGGTTAGTTGAGGTTGGGGGTAGTTGGAGTGTGGGGGGTAGGTGAGGTTTGGGGTAGTTGGAGTGTGGGGAGTAGTTGAGGTTGGGGGTAGTTGGAGTGCGGGGGCTAGTTGAGCTTGGGGGATAGTTGAGGTTGTGGGGTTGTTGGAGTGTGGGGGTAGTTGAGGTTGGGGGTAGCTGGAGTGTGGGGGTAGTTGATGTTGGGGGTTGTTGGAGTGTGGGGGTAGTTGAGGTTGGGGGTAGTTGGAGTGTGGGGGTTAGTTGAGGTTGGGGGTAGTTGGAGTGTGGGGGGTAGTTGAGGTTTGGGGTAGCAGGAGTGTGGGGGTAGTTGGTGTTGGGGGTTGTTGAAGTGTGGGGGTAGTTGAGGTTGGGGGTAATTGGAGTGAGGGGGATAGTTGAGGTTGGGGGGTTGTTGGAGTGTGGTGGGTAGTTGAGGTTGGGGGATATTTTGAGTTGGGGGTTAGTTGAGATTGATGGGTAGTTGGAGTGTAGTGGGGTAGTAGAGGTTGGGGATAATTGGAGTGTGGGAGGTGGTTGAAGTTGGGGGATAGTTGGAGTGTGGAGGTAGTTGAGGTCGGGGGTAGTTGGAGTGTGGAGGATAGTTGAGGTAGGGGGTAGTTGGAGTGTGGGGGATAGTTGAGGATGGGGGATAGTTGGTGTGTAGGGGATAGTTGAGTTTAGGGGTTAGTTGGAGTATAGGGGTAGTTGAGGTTGGGGGTAGTTGGAGTATGGGGGGTAGTTGAGGTTGGGGGATAGTTGGAGAGTTGGGGGGTAGTTGAGGTTGGGGGTAGTTGGAGTGTGGGGGATAGTTGAGGTAGGGGGGTAGTTGGAGTGTGGGGGGTAGTTGAGGGTGGGGGATAGTTGGAGTGTGGGTTTAGTTGAGGTTTGGGGGTAATTGGAGTGTGGGGGATAGTTGAGGTTGGGAGGTTGTTGGAGTGTGGGGGGTAGTTGAGGTTGGGGGATAGTTGGAGTGTGGGGGGTAGTTGAGGTTGGGGATAGTTTGAGTGTGGGGGGTAGTTGAGGTTGGGGGGTAGTTGGAGTGTGGGGGGATAGTTGAGGTTTGGGGTAGTTGGAGGGTGGGGGGTAGTTGATGTTGGGGGTTGTTGCAGTGTTGGGGTAGTTGAGGTTGGGGGTAGTTGGAGTGTGGGGGTTAGTTGAGGTTGGGGGTAGTTGGAGTGTGGGGGCTAGATGAGGTTTGGGGTAGTTGGAGTGTGGGGTTAGTTGAGGTTGGGGGTAGTTGGAGTGTGGGGGGGTAGTTGAGGTTTGGGG